>NC_143483.1:37430242-37730242 GCF_027475165.1 Benincasa hispida
GAAGCACGAAAAATGCAACTGGTCGAGCTAGAAGAATGGAGGATTAACACATATGAGAACGTGAAGATTTACAAAGTGCGCACCAAACGCTGACACGACAAACACATATGCGGTAAGAACCTCCAAGTCGGGCAAAAGGTCTTGCTCTTCAATTCGAGACTACGACTCTTTCCTAGCAAGTTAAAAATCACAATGGTCTGAACCATTCATCATTAAAGAAATATTTCAATATGGTACGGTGGAGCTGATTATCGAAGACAGGATCCGTATGTTTAAAGTTAATGGGCAACGAGTAAAAGCGTATCATGGAGAAGACTGGCATTGCCAAGTCGAGTCCGTGGACCTAAGAAACCTTGAATGAAGAAGGAAGTAGGTGGTCCCTGCGTTATCAGACGTTCGCAATCCATCGGGAACACAAGTTTTTAGGAAGCATGGAATCTTCAACTTTTCTCCACTACTCTGAATTTTTATTACACCATATTTGTTCAACTTTATCTATTCTGACTTCTCTAAAAAATAAAAATAAATAAAAAATTTGCGGTAAAAGAATTTCTTTTGTTTGAAATCATTTGACCCTCTCACTGTTTGCTTACAACGATTAAGGCACAAGATTGCGGAGATGTTACATGAGCAGCAAATTATCTCACTCCATCACCGCAACCCAAAGAAGAGTGATAGCCGCAAAGATGGATGAGTCAATACACAATGCGGGTGACAGTGCAAATTTGGGGGTGTATTCTTCCTTATCTCTATTTCAAATTTAGCACTATCGCATCGCATCTTAGTTTTAAAAGTTTTATCACCGCATCCTCTTTGATTACAGCAATCATTTGACATGGATAACTTTAGTAGGTTACCGCATGCTATCCCTTTGCCAATTATGATTTCAATGATGAAAAACATACTTCTATTTCTTTCGTAAATACTAGAGTCAACTTAACTTTGAGATAGTCACCTCATGAAATAATTCTAGAAGTTAGAGGGTTGCTACCTTTCTTTCAAACTCTCTTTACGAAGCATTCTAAGAACATCGCACGACTCATTTCAATCTTTTGGCAATGAGAACATTTTAAATTTGGGGGTGAAGTATTTATTTTCGACCTTGCTATTTTGAAAAAAAAAAAGAGAGAGAGAAAAATTTTGAGAATAATAACTCCACTGTTAACACAATGGGAAACCCATGTTGATAAAAGTTAAGTTGTGAAAGGTACTTACCCATAGTTAAATGTCCGCATGACACACGTGGGGGCAAGCCAAAACGAAAGTAAGTCACCAGGATCAACACATAAATAAATGACCGCAACTTTTCTGCCAAGTAGGTATGAGTTTAGTCTGAGAAAGAGCGCATTGCTCGTAGTTGGATGTCCGCATGACACACGTGGGGGTGAGCCAAAATGAAGGCAGGGCACTCGGATCAGTGCATGGTCGGAAAAAAATAACAATGACAAGAAATATGCAAGGATAAAATCATTCGACACCCTGGTGAAAAAATTTTTGTTTCTTTTTGAAATAAATCATGCGATGTTCCGGAAGTTAGTAAAGTATTTTTAAAGGTTAAGCTTGTAGTCCCTAGGTCTTAGAAATATTTTGAGAGAAGACTTGAACATGATCTAAGGAAACTTTGGTATATAGGAATTGAATGAAGTATCCTTGAGAAATCTAGGAAAAGAATATTACGGTTGACTTGCTAAAGGAAATCTTTAGCTTATGCTTGAGGACAAGCATTGTTTAAATTTGGGGGTGTTACATGATTGTTCCTCTGGTCTCTTCCTCTAACCAAGTCCACACAGAGCCCACACTTCTGAATTCTCACCTCAAGAATACCAAGGTAGCCATTGTGGTGGTGTCGTACTCAACTCGACATAGTCGAGGTTTTTGGAGGTCGTTCGTTGAGTTTGCTATGTTTGTGATCTTGGAGATCATTCTGTTTGTGGTCGCTGTGATCGTATTGTGGTACGATCGAAGTGTTCGAGCATTTGTGATTGTCATCTTACTGTGAACGAGTGTTCATGATCAAGGGTGTTGAAGATGAGTCTTCAAAGGTATGTGAATTCTTTCCCTTGATCTTAGTAAAGCATGCTGTAATTTCGTTTTATGCATAGCCTGTATGTTTCCATTTCTTGATTATAATTGCTAATGTTTATATACGAATGAAATTTGGAACGATCATTCCGCTGCTCATGGAAATGCTCATGTCTGATTTCCTTCAACATATATTATAACATTTATGCTATATGATTCATGAGCATGCTTTATAATTTAAATCATGCACATACATATATTATAACACTTATCATATAAAATGATGCATGAATATAAATGCATAACCTATGGTGGGTTTTAAAACTATATGACATACAATATGACATATAATATAGAACATACATCATATGTATATTTAAAATAAACAGTTAATAGACCGGGATAGAACACCTTAAAGGAAAGTTAAAAGGCTAACTATTACAGCATAAGAGTCATCCGGTTCGAAACAGGTGAACTAAGCCTTGAACCGCTCGAACCGAACCGCCCTTCAACGAACTCTCTGCAGTGTTCGTGTAGCAAACTTGTTGTGCAATCTTGTAGAAAATGCTACACGATCGTGTAACAAAAGCTACACAATCGTTTAACAAAAGCTACACGATCTTGTAGAACTGCTTCGTCTTCTTCGTCGACGCAGTGCTCTGAAAAACTTCTTTGAAGCTTTCTAAGAACAGTACGAGCGACTCAAGCAACAAATACACACTCTATAGAAAAATTATGCCCAAAACAGAGGCCTTTAGAAACCAAATTTGTAAACGAAATAAAGCCTTAAAACTAAGTATCCTATCTCAAAACATCCATCAACAAAATCACATTCATATTAAACCATTCATCACATGAACATTAAACATAATGCAGTAAATCCCACCAACACTGTAAAAAATGATTCAATAAAAAAATGGAATTTGGGATCAGAAAACCAACAACCTGACTCTGATACCAATTGAAGGAACTCTACGAGGAGAGAACCTTGAGCGGAAGCAAAGATCGTCCCAAATCCATTTTTCATTGAATGTAAGTTTTACAGTAAATCAAGAACAAGATATGCATTCCATAAATTATAGCATACATTAGTAAAGAAAAACTTATGGTTTCAGAAACCCTGACCTTTGAAGACTATTCTTAAAGAATTCCTCAAACAAGTCACGAATGGATCTCCTTCTCCAAAGGGGACACACCAAACGGAGCCTCCTATATTCTTCTTAGGGATTGAGAATGACAAGAGGTATGTGCTCTGCCTTAGGGTTTTGGAAGAGGGGAGGAGATGGAGAGCAGAGAGGGAGGAGAAGAACTTTTCTTCTTTTTTTGTTTTTTTTTTCAGAGAGAACTATTCCCCTAGTGTTTTAAGAGGAAGATGAATGAGCACCATCCCTCTCTCTGACCCCTCTCATCACGTATTTGGTTGAGAGAAATTAGGGGGAGGGAGTTGTAATTTCCTCCATTTAATTAATTAATATTAATTTAATAAAATAAAATTAATAATAATTATACATATAATAACAACCTTATTATATGTATATAAACTACATGTTATATCCCATATAACACATAATCTATAGTTTAATTTTATATCAAATACATTATAACCTATAGATGTATTTTCTCTCAACTATACATGACATTTAATATAAACCATATTTATAGTAAACTCACTTATATGAGTCTCATTCATATAATTAATATTTGAATCATATCCAAATATTTAATTCCTCTCAACTTATTTATGGTATTTAATATAAATCATATTTATATTAAATTTAATTATATGAATCTCATTCATATAATTAGTATTTAAATCATATTCAAACTCCTCTCATATTACCTTATATTATAATGTATCAAATACATTTTATTAATTATATCACATATATAATTTATTTAATTAATTATATCATATATAATTAATTCCCTCAATTAATTTGAATACTTCAAATTAATCCAAAAATAATTCTCAATTAAATCCCTATTGAGCTATAGAGGGGACCTTATGAACCTATAGATTGACTCTCCAACGGTACTTGGATAATTAATTAAACTCTTTAATTAAATTACCCAACATCCGCTAACTGCCTGTCATTGCACTAAAGACTGTCAGCTGCACTCTTCATACTACAGATAAATTTTTATGTCCATTGGATATAACCAATCAACAGCGCGATGACCCTTCACAAATTGCTCATAAGTACAACTAGGCCAAAATTACCGTTTTGCCTTTGTAGTTACATCTAACTCCTTAAGTACCACTTATCCCTCTAATGAATAATAAGTCATAATCTAACTATGACCAAGTCTCTCTCGGACCAGGAGAGGGTGTGGCCACTATGTTCAACCTCTAGAATCAGTCCTTAAGAGAGCAATTTATCTACTTGCCCCTACATCGGAGAATGAGTGAATTTCGTCTCGTGTAGCTATGTTCCCAGCTTCCCAGTTCAATGAATCCTTAAGATGGTAGACTTATTTAGTTGGCAATCTGGCCACTTTCACCCATACAAATCAAATGACCACCTTCATGAGTAGGAGTTCACAACTCACTCAGGATTCAGATCATGTCACCTATGGTCATCCTAGTGAAATGTAAGTCTCTATTATTAATGGTGTTATATAAAGAGAATTATCATTTCGTGGTCCGGTCTTATACAAATTCTTTATATAGGATACCCCCGCTCACATGCCTCTACATGAATGATCATGATCAGATCATTTGTAGTACTTTACAACACCTATAACACCTACAAAGCGGGTCTTATTTGTAGTGTCACTAGGATAAGGTACCCAACCTTATCCATCTACTACAGACTGTTTAGATTATTATTTAAACAAGATCCATTTGTATGTCTCTACATACTTGTTTAAATTACATAAAATAACCTAGGATCTTAGTTTATTGGATTGAGTATATGATTATAAAATAGCACTTATTTTATTAACAACAATATGTTTATACAAAGTTTATAAACTACGAGATTACAAGAAGATTTAGGACACCAATATAAACATACTTGGGACGTAATTCCATGTTCTATCATATAGTTTTGGAATCTTAAGTTCATGTACTCTCCACCACGATCAGATTGTAGTGTTTTTATCTTTTTACCTAAAAAGTTTTTAACTTTAGTCTTGTTCTCCTTGAACTTTTCAAGTGTTTCACACTTATGTTGCATTAGGTATAGATACCCATATCTAGAATAATCATCTATGAAAGATATTAAATATTCATAACCTCCTCGTGCTCTTACATTCATCGAACCACAAAAGTCTAAATGTATAATCTCCAAGGTCTCGTTGGCTCTATAACCTTTTCTAGTAAAAGGTTGTTTTTTTCATTTTGCCTTCAAGGCATGACTCACATACAGGTAAAAAGTTTTCTTCTAAACCATTTAGAAGTCCACTTTTCACCAATCTCTTATTCCTATTGAGATTAATGTGGTATAACCTTAAATGGCAAAGATGGGTATTTTTTTAAGGAGAAACTCTCGGACTTTTAATAGTTGTTGCCATTTTGAATAATTCAGTATTTAGCATGGCTTTTGTAACTAATGGCCTTAGTACATATAGTTATTTTCCATTAAACCAAAGCCTAGTTTCATTTCATTCTTAAAGATAAACATTTTATTTTCAGAGAAGGATAAGGAATACTTTTGTTCGATCAGACAAGAAACTGAAATTATGTTCCTCTTGAAATGAGATACTGTATATACATCATCCAATAATATATATAATTTCTTGTCCAAAAATAACTTAAGTTTACTTACAGCAACAACTTAAACGTCCTCGCCAGTATCAACTCTGAGAGTCATCTCTCCAACTACCAATTGTCTCTAGGAATTAAATCTTTGATGAGAAGAACATACGTGATTAATAGCTCCTGAATCAACTATCCAGGCAGAATCATCATTCTCTATTAAGCACGTCTCCAAGACAAATAAATTAGATTTATTTTCTTCGAAGTTTTTCCTATTTTGGAGAAAAGAGAGATCAACTCCATAACTCATATCATAAACTCCAAGTTTCATCTCAGAGGACAATCCTTGTTGATTAACTTCACTAGACTTAACAACAATTGCTTTCTCTATTTGTCCCTTGACATTCAATATGGACTGGAGTTTATTTAGGGAGTTGACATTACTGGTTTCATTGTCATCAATCCCGTTTTTCTTGAATTATGAGAACTTTTGCTTGAACAATTCTTGCATTGATTGCATGATCTGATGTGTAGTGACAATATTCTTAAATCTTTTGGCTAATGCATGGGGTATGCTTGTTAAAATGTGAACCCTAGCCTTAGAATTAGCCTTTGTCCACATTTCGTATGCATCACAAACATTTCGTGTTGCATCATGGGTTGTTTCTCTAGGACAATCCTCAATCATGACAATGTTGAGGTCATTAACCACAAATTTTTTTTAATTGAATCTTTCCAAGTCTTATAATTAAAAACGGTCAAATTATTAGAGGCAATTAACCGAAAATTACAGTTTAACAGTTTAACATTTTTAGTTACCTTATTTAATTAGCATTTATTTCACTATAAAAAGAATGTCACTTTAACTTCCATGCATGCCTGTCTTTAGTAACGGCCTAGCTTGAGTCCTAGGGAGTCAGGTCGTTACAGTTGGTTGTCGAAGTGTCGTTGAAGATGGTTGTCGGAGCTTGGAGTTGGCCACCCGAAAGTGGTCATCAGAGTATGTTGCTAGAGTGTGGTAGCGCTAATCGTCAACGGAGACCAATGGGTGGAACCATTAAAAACATTGGAGGGAGAGAGAATTGGGGAGAGTTGGGGTGATTTGGTAAAATAACCAACTCAACCACACCAACATTTAAAGTTGGTTGTCGAACATTGAGTTGGTAAAAAATGCCAACTCAACCCAACTCTCTTTTGTTGTCAAACACCCCCTTAGTGTAAGAAAAAAGTTGTATGTGATATGTCATTTTTCCACCCGCGTTCTCCTTAAAAGTTCACAAGATGATATTCATGCTCAGCCTTGTGGCACACTGGGCGCACAGACTCTTAAGAAGGTATTTCCATGGGTCAATATCAAGGTGAATGGAGAAAGTGTTTATAGTATGTGGGAGAAGAACATGTGTCAACACATCCTGTGGCCTTCTTCATCGGTTTGGAATGTTATTTCCATGCTCGAACTCGTGGCGTCCTGAGAGCATCTCCATTAGGAAGGTGTTTGCATGGGAAAAGGACATAACAAACTTCAAAAATGGATAAGATCGCTATAATCAATTGTACCAATTATGTTCTTCCCTGAGGCAGACTGGTTGGGGCGGGATTATAGGGTTGAAAATGAAAAGTTACACTTATAAAAAAAAACATTAAGGTAGTTGTTGGTTTCTTAACCAAATCAATGATAATTAAATATTATAGGAATAAGAGTTATTCTAGTGTAATATTTGATTAAGAATGTCTCAATTTAGTGAAGAAGTAACTGTTCACCCCAAGGTGACATTTATTCTAAATCACTGAAGTATCATTGAAAAATAAAATGATGTTGGGTTCATTATTGTTTTGCTAAACTGATTGGATTAAAATGGATTTTTGCATAAATGTCTAAAATAAGTGATTTTTTTGTGTCAGCAAAATGACTAGTGCGGTATTCTCTTTTCTTGGCACTGATAAATTAAACGACTATATTTACATGACATGGAAGAATACAATTAATACAGTTTTGGTCATCGATGACCTAAAATTCATCCCAGTGGAGGAATGTCCTCCAAATCCTAGACCCAATGTTTTATGAAACATTCATGAAGCCTATGACAGGTGGACTAAGGCCAACTATAAAGCCAAAGTCTACATTTTGGAAAGCTTATATGAAGTTTTGGCCAAAAAGCATGAGCCCATGGTCTCTACTCGAGAGATCATGGAGTCATTATGTTGGATGTTTGGCCAACCGACCATACATCTCAGGCATGATGCTCTAAAGAAAATTTTAACGCCCACATGAACGAGGGATTGTCTGTTAAGGAAAATGTCCTTAATATGGTGATTCACTTCAACATAGCCAAGATAATGGGGTTATCACAGATGAGGCCATCCAAATTAGCTTTATTATAAAAACTCTTCCAAAAAGTTACCTCCAGTTCCGTAGCGACGCTGTTATGAAAAAGATAGAATACAATCTTACCACCCTTCTACATGAGTTGCAGACTTACGAGTCCTTGATCAAAGTCAAAGGACAAACCAGGGAGGCAAACGTTGCCAATTCCTCAAAAAATTTCAACAGGGGTTCTACCTCTGGGATTAAGAACATGCCTTCTTCCTCAAACCCTAAAAAGTGGAAGAAGAAGAAAGGTGGTAAGGAGAAGAATACAACTAATCCACTTGCTGCTACCCAGAAGGGTAAGAAGGTCAAAGCTGCAAAGGGAACTTGTTTCCATTGCAATCAAGATGGACATTGAAAACGAAACTGCCTAACTTACTTAGCCAAAAAGAAGAAGGTAAATATGATATATTGGTTCTAGAAATGTGTTTAGTGGAGCATGATAATATTGCCTGGATACTTGATTCAGGAGCTACTAACTATGTTTGTACTTCTTTACAGGAAAATAGCTCCTGGAAGCAATTTGAGGCTGGGGAAATGACTCTACAGGTTGGAACAGGCGAGGTCACCTCGACGGTTGCAGTAAGAAGCATGAAGTTATTTTTGAATCTAAGTTTATATTGTTAGAGAATGTTTACTTTTCCTAATTTCAAGAGGAACTTAATTTCAATTTCTTGTTTGTTGGAACATTCTTATAATATATCGTTTACTCGTGATAAAGCGCCTGTCTCGAAGAATGGTGTTGATATATGTTTTCTAACAAATGAAAGTAAATTATATGTACTAAGGTCATTAGTATCTAAAATTCTCCATAGTGTTGAAATGTTCAACACTGCAACTAAAAAAACCAACAAAATGAAAGTTTCTTCAAAAGAAAACATTCATCTTTGGCATCTAAGACTAGGTCATATTAATCTCAATATGATTGACAGATTGGTTTAGAATGGACTTTTGAATGAGTTAGAAGAAAATTCTTTACCAGTATATGAAGTTTGTCTACAAGGAAAAATGACAAAACAACCTTTTACTGAAAAAGGTTATAGAGTCAAAGAATCCTTTGAGCTTATACACCTTTGTGGTCCAATGAGTGTTAAAGCAAGGGGAAGGTTTGTGTACTTCATCACTTTTACTGATGATTATTCTCGATATGGATATGTTTACTTATGTAACATAAGTCTGATACACTAGCAAAATTCAAAGAGTATAAGATTGAAGTTGAGAATTTATTAGGGTAAAGGATAAAAACACTTCGATCAGATGAAGGTGGATGGTACATGGATATAGGATTCCAAAACTATACGATAGAACATGGAATGACATCTCAACTTCCAATGCCTGGTACACCTCAATAAAACGGTATATCAGAAAGTAGTAACAGAACCCTGTTAGACACGGTTTAATCCATGATGAGTTATGCTTATCTACCTATCTCCTTCTAGGGTTATGCAGTGAAGACTACAACATGCCTTTTGAACCAAGTTCTACCAAAGAGTATTTCTGAAATACCTTTTGAATTATGGAGAGGTCATAAAAGTAATTTACAACATCTCAGGATTTGGGGATGTTTAGCACACATGCTTGGGGCAAATCTTAAGAAATTGGAACCACATTCAAAATTATGCCTCTTTGTAGGCTACTCCAAAGAAACGAGAGGTGGTCTCTTTTATGATCCAAAAGAGAATAAAATGTTTTTATCGACAAATGTAACTTTCTTGGAGGAAGACCACATTAGAGAGCATAAATCAAGAGTAAAATCATATTAAACGAACTCACCAAAGAAACTACTAAAACTTCAACAAGAGTTGTTGAAGAAGGAAACACTTCAACAAGAGTGTTGAAGAAGGAAACATTTCAACAATAGTGGCTAGATCACTGACTCAACAAGCCTTCCATTTTGGGGATTCGTCTGATTGAGGAGCTAGGAACATAGCTACACAAGAAGAAATTCAGTCCTTCCCCAATGTCAGAGCAAATAAATAAATTACTCCTTTAAGGATTGATTCTGGGGCTTGAACAATGTGGCGTCACACCATTTCTTAGCCCGAGAGGGATTTGATCATAGTTGGGCTATGATTTATTATTCATTAGAGGGATCAGTGGTACTTAAGAAGTTTGGCTCAATTGTACTTTGACCCAATTGTACTTACAAACAATTTGTGAAAAGTCATTGTACTATTGACTAGTTATATCCAATGGACACAGAAATATATCTGTAGTGCAAAGAATGCAGTTATCGATCTTTAGTGGAGTGTCCGACAGTTAACGGATGGTGAATAATTTAATTAAAGGAGTTTAATTAATTATTCACGTATCGTTGGAGCTTCAAGCTACAAGTCCATGAGGTCCCCTCTGTAGTTCAATGGGAATTAATGAGAATCAATTTTTGGATTAATTTGAATTGTTCAAATTAAGTGAGAGAATTAATTATATGTGAAATGATAAATTTAATCTAATTATATATTATATAATTACTATAATGTATTTGAGGCATTGTAATAGAAAGTTTATTTGAGATGAAATAAATATTTGAAGAAGATTCATATAATTAAATTTAATATAAATGAGATTTATATTAAATGCCATTGTTGAGAGAATAGAAACTATAGGTTATATTGTATTTGATACAATATAGAATCTATAAGTTATGTAATATATTTGACATAACATATAGTTTAATATATATATATATATATATATATATATATATATATATATATATGATATGGTAGTTACCATATAAATATATATTAAATTGATTTATGAAAATATTTAATTTAATTTAATTTTAAAAATATTTTTGAGAGGGAGTTGTAACTCCCTTCCCCTATTTTTCTCTAAAAAAAATGTGGTAGTGGGGAAGTAAAGAAGTAGGTTATTCTTCTTCTTCCTAGCGTGTGAGGTTCAAAAGACAATGAAATACACAAAAGGGTTTTGTGAGAAAATTGGAACATATCTCTTCCTCTCAATACTCTCAAATCCCTCTTTTCCAAAATAGCTAGAGCCACAAAACTTCTAGATTCTCATCCAGAGAATACAGAGGAATCTTTAGTGGTAGTGTCCTCGTAGATGGTTAGAGGATTCAAGACTGTTTGTGACAAGATTCAGAGAAGGATTTTCATGAAGAAGTGTTATTCAAGGGTAAGGTTTCTTAAACTCTTTTACTTCTGTAAAATTATGTTCTATAAATTTTGGGTATTTGGTCCGATCCCATATTTTCGCTTAAGGACCTTCACTGGTTATTTCACATCCTACTCAAGAGTTGAGGGAGCCTCGATGTAATGGGAGGGTTAGAACCCATTCCATTGGCTATTTGGGTTTAACTAAAACTCAAAGTGTCATACAAGATGATAATGTTGAGGTCCATTGACTTACAAGCAGGCAATGATTGATGTGGACAAGGATGAATGGATTAAAGCCATGAATCAAGAAATGGAGTCTATGTACTCCAATTCTACCTGCGAGATTATAGATCAAACTAATGGGGTAAAACCTATAGGTTGTAAGTGGATATACAAACGGAAAAGTGGTGTAGATGGAAAGGTGATAACCTTTAAAGCTAGATTAGTAGCAAAGAGTTATACCTAGGTTGAGGGGGTGGACTATGAGGAAACCTTCTCACCTGTTGCTATGATAAAATATATCCGAATTCTCTTGTCCATTGCCACATTTTATGACTATGAAATATAGAAAAAGGATGTCAGGACTGCCTTTTGAATGGTAATCTTGAGGAGATAATCTACATGTCTCAGCCAGAAGGATACATTAAGCAAAATTGATCTATCTATGAATTGAAACAAGCATCTCAATCTTGGAATATAAGGTTTGATGTTGCAGTCAAAACCTATGGCTTCAATAAAAAAGGTTGATGAACCTTGCGTTCACAAGAAAATTATTAACGCTTTATGGCATTCTTGATGTTGTATGTGGATGATATCCTACTCATTGGGAATTATATAGATTTTTGGACCAAAATTAAGGAATGATTCGATTCTAAATGAAGATTTGGGTAAAGCACAATTTGATCTAGGAATCCAAATCATTAGGATCATAAGAACAAATCTCCAACCTTATCTCAAACATCGTATATTGATAAAATGTTTGTTAAATATTCGATGCAGAAATCTAAGAAATGTTTATTACCTTTTAGGCATGGAATTATGTTATCTAAGGAACATTGTCCTAAGACACCTCAAGAAGTTGAGGAAATGTGGCAGATTCCTTATGCATCTACGGTAGGTAGCCTCATGTATGCCATGTTGTGTACTAAGCCCGACATCTGCCATGTAGTGGGAGTGGCCAGTAGATATCAATCCAATCCAGAATTTGATTACTGGACAACGGTCAAAACCATTCTCAAATATCTTAGAAGAATGAGAAACTATATACTTGTGTATGGTGCTAAGAATTTGATCCTTATAGGATATACTGACTCTGATTTTCAAACTGATAAGGATTCTAGAAAATCTACATCAACGTCAGTGTTCACTCTAAATGGATAGGCTATAGCATGACACAACATTAAGCAAAGATGTATTACGGATTCCATGATGGAGGCATAATATGTAGTTGCAAGTGAACCTATTAAAGAAGTGGTCTGGTTCAAAAATTTTCTAACGGATTTGAAAGTCATTCCAAACATGACCTTGTCCTTCACCCTTCATTGTGATAATAGTGGTGCAATGCAAACTCCAAGGAGCCTCGAAGTCACAAACGACGAAAACACATTGAGCGCAAGTATCATTTCATTAGAGAGATTGTGTAACGGAAAGATGTGATCGTCATACAGATTGCCTCGAAGCACAACATTGCTGATCCATTTATAAAGGCTTTAACGGCTAAAAATTTTTAGGGCCACCTGGAAAACATGGGTCTATGAGATATGAGTCATCTAATCTAGGACAAGTGGGAGATGTTGTTGGGTATATTGTATGCCCTAGTTTATTGTATTGTATTTGATACTGTACATCCCACTCGTTTTAGGACAAGTGGGAGATTGTTGGATTTGTTGTACTAAATCTCATATATCTTATAGTTTGTAAATACAAATCATATATCTAATAAAGGAGGTGTTTTATTAACATTTAGACTGCATGAATTTAATCTTATAAACTAAGATCCAAGGTTATTTTATGAAACTTAAAACATGTATCTGGTTGATATACAGATGGATTATGTTTAAGTAATAACCTAAATAGTCTGTAGTAGATGGATAAGGTTGGGTATCTTATCCTAGTGACACTACAAATTCGGCTCGCTTTGTAGTTGTTGCAATTGTTGTAAAATGCTACAAATGATCTGATCCTGATCGTTCATATAGAGACATGTGAGTAGGGATATTCTATACAAAGAGTTTGTATAAGTCTGAACCACGAAATGAATAGTCTCTATATATAACACTGTTGCTAGAAGAGACTTACATTTCATTGGGATGACCATGGGTAACTTAACCTTAATCTTGAGTAAGTTATGAAATCCTAATTACGAGGGCAATCTTTTGATTTGTATGGGTGAGAGTGGCTATGTTAGTCAACTCAACAAGCCTACCATTTTGGTGATTTATCTGAGTAGGGAGCTGGGAACACAGCTACACAAAATGGAATTCACTTCTTCCTGACCTTGAGAAAAGTAGATAAATTGCTCCCTTAATAGGTGATTCCAGGTCTTGAGTAATGATGCCTCAACTCCTCATTGCCTCGAGAGGTGTCAGTTTATAGTTGGATTATAAACTGTTTGTTCATTAGAGAAATTAGTGGTACTTAAGGAGTTATATGTAATTATAGGGATAAAACGGTAATTTGACCCAACTATAGTTATGAGCAATTTTTTAAGGGTAAACTCACTATTGATTGGTTATATCTGTGGATATAAAAATATATCTGCAATGCAAATGGTGCAACTATCGATCATTATTGGAGTGACTGGTAGTTAACGAATATTGATTAATTTAATTGAAGAGATTAATTAATTAATCTCATATTATTGGAGCTTCTAATATGTAGATCCATAAGGTCTTCTTCTTAACTCACTAAAGGATAGTAATGAGAAATGATTTGAATTGTTCAAATCACTTGAAGGAATTTTATATTAATATGATTAATATATAATGTGGTTAATTATAGATGTGAACTATAATTCAAATTATGTAAGAAAGAAATATTTGAATGAGATTCAAATATTAAATTCATGTGAATTAGATTCATAAAGAATTAATTCATGTTAATGTTATAGAGATGTACGTATATAAATATGTGATGTTTATATGTTAATTAATTAACTATATATTAAATTGGATTTAATATATGGTTGTTTCATTTGTATGTCAATTAATTAAATAAGGGTTATTTAATTAATTATCTTAAAATGATGGAAAAGAAAAAACTTGGAAACCCCTTCTCCATATAAATGCACCTTTGTAGCCCATTTAGGGCAAGAGATTCATTTTGTCAAAAGAATCCTAGCCTCCACCAAATATCCTCTATACTCTTTCAACAAATTCTCTATCTCTTCCTCCTCCAAGTATTAGAGACTACATATTTAACTCTTGGAATCCTAGAGAATAATAAGGTTATTATTACGATGGTGCCCTTGATCGTTGAAGACCGTTCGTGAGAAAAGTGAATTTATTTTTTAGAAGATCAGGATTCGACAAAGGTGAAATCCGTTATCCCTTTGTTTCTTCTTTAATAGTATGCTTTATCTTGATG
Organism: Benincasa hispida; assembly: GCF_027475165.1. Classification (NCBI taxonomy): domain Eukaryota; kingdom Viridiplantae; phylum Streptophyta; class Magnoliopsida; order Cucurbitales; family Cucurbitaceae; genus Benincasa; species Benincasa hispida. The sequence continues at coordinate 37,445,037 of NC_143483.1, forward strand.
TTTATCCTCTATTTCTTATGAAAAGTTCACTATTTTTGTATTTCATAAAACCGTTTTTGGAAATTGCACCGCGATCACATGTTTCAGCAGAATTCGATCCTTTCATATATTTCCATAGAAATTTCATTAAATTAAAACCTCGATGTTTTAAACATGGATCCTATGAAGTATAGACACGGATACGGCTATATGATATGGATACGATTAGATACGGCGATTCACCAATTTCTAAAAAACTAAGATACGGATACGTCATTTCTTATATATTATTTTAATATATATTTCTAAAAAAACGAGGATTGTGATACATTGAAGATACATTTTCTTTTGCTTAAAAAAATGGGTTTCCTAGTTTTAGATTGAAAAAGATTAGATGAGTTGTTTGTCTTTTTTTCTTTAAAAAAAAGTAAGCGAACCTCAAACGACGAGGTTGATAGTACAAGCACTATGCCAATTGAGCTATGCTCTTATTGACTATAAATAAATGTTAATATTGACTTCATCACTATTATGGGTATTAAGAGCATGTTTCTAGAGTGATTTTAAAATAATTAAAATCGATTTTGTCATTTTCAAAATCATTCTTAAATATGTTTTTCATCATTCAAGCCAATTTTGATGATATAAAAATTGCATTTAAAAAAGTAAAATTAAATATTATTAAGTCAATTTGAGTGATTAAAGTCATGTTTTGAATTATTTTGAAGATGACAAAAGCTATTTTAATATTTTCAGAATCACTTCCAATGTAGAATATTGTTATTGTTATTGTTTTGATTGTATGATGAGTGATTTTTTTGATATATCGATGTTCAACAAATTAGAATTTAAACAGATAATTAACATCACCAAATACATGTTTAACAAATCTAGACTGAACAAATTTGTCTTCTATATTACTGAAACGCAGGCTTAACGTTCCTTTATTAACAACATCAAATATAATAATTTCAGATTTAACAAATCCATCAAACCATAAATTAAATACAATCAAATGTTTATATAATTATTCATTAGTTTGTATGTAAACTAGGTTTATTTACTACTTACCATTAAGATTGCTATTAAACATTCTTTACTTAATATTTATATAATTACGTTTCAATAATTTTGTTAGGAGATATATCTTTATGGAGTTGATAGTTTAAGTGGTTAAAACTAACTTGATTATTATTGTCACACCCCCTCCCAAATTACTTTCTTAATCAGGAAAGAGGTGTGAAGACAGTAGATGTCAACCCTCTTATGACACCCACTACCCAACCTACTCTTGAAATCTGTCTCCGTTGCATTTGTTGTACTTTGAGAAACTGTTAATGTACATGTACACATCCAGATTCTCAAACATACAAGCTCGGCTAAAACACAAATGCGCACACCACTTACATACAAGCTAGAATAACATTACATAAGGTTATATTTCAATGGTTCCATTTAGGGTTCTACCCTTTCCTTTAATGAGTACGTGATAGTTTTATTACTTAAACGAGACATGATGGACCACCTAAGCTTCTTATGTTTCTCTAGGATCTTTGAGTTTTATGGCAGACTAATAGACCAGTTAGGCTTCGGGGAATTGACCGCCCAATGAGTGATGGAATATAAAATGAAAACATTTGAAAGGGGTGAGCTAAAATGACAACATTGGAAAATGAAAACATTTGAAAGGGGTGAGCTAAAATGCCCAATGAGTGACTTTCTTATAAAAATACACTTACATAATGAACATGCCATGGAAACATAGTTTACTAAATAAAACATGTATCTATATGTCTCAATGTTAAGAAATAGTTCTAGTTCCACAAAAGAATATAAAATCTCTGTGAATACTTCTAAAACCCTTGCAAACTCAAAGATCGTCAATTTATTTTAAAAACCATCATCCTCTTACCTTAGTTGAGGGAGAGCCATTTTTTTCGATCGCTCAATGTCGATTTTCTTAGCTGATGTAGAGTAATCTCAATACAATTAGTGTCGATAATTCTGATCCAACGTGCACGTGAATATGCCCCAAAGGCTAGTAATAGTATACTCACCCTGGATATCATAAATTCCTTAGGTATCAGGGAATCTAGATACCTTCATCTCTTTCAGTATCGGGTTTACTCAATAAGAAAACATTGTAAAACATGATTTTAGGTTTAAAATTGGGTATTCTAGGCATTAAGCATTCCATTGAAAATATATCATAGAAATATTAAGTCATGAGAAATATTTCATTTTATGGAGTGCTTATCAACGCGGTCTCAATCAATAAAACTTAAGCAGGCTTCATAAACTTCTTCTCAAGAGTTATCATGCTTTGACTTTAAAACATGCTTTAAAATTAGAAAAGCATACTTGGAACTTTTGGCTCAAAGCTTACTAAGAATGCATGCTTCATTTTATTTAAAACTCTAGCCTTTAAAACAAAAGGGAAGAAGCCGAGTACCGTGCCACGTCTTCTGTTAAGAAATGAATTTTTTCTTTTCTTATAACTTTATAAGAGTAGTCGCACAGTGAAGTCACAACGTCTTGTCCAAGTTTCAGAGGCGAACAGCGAGTTAGCGAAAGAAGGGAAGCTCCGCACAAGGAGAGGAAGCTTAGCGTAGGGAAAGACGCTTAATTACTAGCGGCAAAAAGCATATTCCGCAACTATAGGGAGTCCTTTACCAAGTAAGCTACGCACCTTGCTCTTCTCTTATAAGCAAGTAGCTTTGATTTGGAAATAAGCTGAAAGTCAAGTAGTATGAGTTGAAGTAAAGGGCGCTAGTAAGTAATAATAAGTAGAGTGGAACACTGTTGGCTGAACAAAAGACGTATGACTTGAGAAAGTCAGATCGAAGATCTGTTGTCGGGAAAAGGGACCTAGCGTCATTCTCAAGCCACCTGCAATGGCCTTAGTCGATCGAGTAGTTCGCTCCTTCTCTTGATCTTCTCTTTCTCCTTATTCTATTTCGGTTGAGGTGGAAACTCTTCCCGACCTTCTGTCGAGTACCCAATTTCCTATTCCTTCAATCCGAGGTATGCTACCTCAAGAGATTCAGGTCGATCGAGTGCTGACTTTGCGTCTGCTGCTTAGTCTTAAGTTTAGTTAGCATCTGGTAACCTCGTCTAACTATGACTTCTTTCTTTCCCTTCGAACTTAACTATCTGCTTATTGGGAATCCCTGATCTCTGCTAAAGCTAAAGGTGAAATGAAATCTCTTTAGTACCCAAGTACCTCTCCCTATTTGATCATTCAAAAGCTGGTTACCTCCTCTCTGTCTTAGCCGAGCTAGCTTTGTTTTATTCCCTTCGATCCCAGCTCGTGATAAAGATGATGTTAGCTTCGGCGAAGATTGACTTACCTCCCCTCCTATCAGCACCTTGTGATCTTTGAGAAGATCATTACGAGCCCTCTCCCTCTCCCTCTCGGTCGAGCTGCTTCGCTCCTTCTGTCGATCAGTGCGGCTCCAAAATCCACAGACAGAGAAAGCGGATGTGCCTTTATTAGATTAGATTAGCGCAGTTGCAATATCAATATATAGCGTAGTTGCAAGGCTTTCTTTCGTGAGCTAGCCTTGTTTGCTTCCTCTTTTCCTTTCCGTTTCGGATGTCCATCCAATCTCTGATTCCAGTCCATAACTTCCTTGAATATAGCTCCTGTTGCTCTTCTCTAGCTAAGATGTCACAACGTTGGCCATCTTTTCTTAAGCCTCAGGCTGTGTTAAAGTAATCTCCTTAAGGGACTAAGGCCTGTCAAATCAGTTGAAGATGATAAGACCTAATCTGGCTTTCCATGCGATATCCCCTTACTAAAGGCCTATCTCTCATCTTTCAGGCAGGTTGAATGGATCATAGAAGGCAACAAGCTTTCTCAAATCAAAGCATGTGTTTAAATAATCACCTAAAAAAATAATGTTATAAAACATGTAAATACATTGTGCTTCTAGTAATCATGTGTTAGAGCCATCATAGAAAACATGTAATAGAAACCATGGAAAGTTAGTTAGGGTAAAACCTTTTTAAAACTAGTCACTCATACTATACCTCCAAGGGTTATAGGCTTCTCCAACTTGCGTTTGCCCTGTAACATGAATAAGTATCCTTGGTTAACCACATTGGCTTCATTTTGAGCTTAACTTTAATATTTAAGCTTAACATTACGCTCAAAATTCCTTAACAACTCACCAACACCTAGCCTCCTACCAACACATCACCTAACACTTAGCCGTTCAGTTTGCAATCTTTGTCAAATGGCACAAGCACACTCACATGGGCGTCAGGTTGATGCTAAGACACACACACTTTACCTAGATGTCGGGGCACTCGTTGGGTGCTACACTTAACACGCTCTCGGTTGATGGCAACCTTCCATCGCACAGTATCACATTTCACCCCATGTGCACTCACTCACCAATGCCTTCACACTCTCACACATACGCCCCCTAGGCCAGCTGTTTGCTTGTCCCTCAGTTGCAGTTGTCTGCTTATTCATCCACAACAATTTCCAAACTCAACTTCTAGCTTTAATAACTTAAAGTCCAGTCATTATCTCATAAAATTTTATTCTAAGAACTTCTTCCTAATCATCCTGACCCTCTTACCTTAAGATATGAGGCTCAAATTCCACTTGATGGGCTCAAAATTCTCCAATCTTCCCAACTTGCTTGGGTGATCAAGAAACTCATAGCACTCTCAAAATTCTTCAAATTTCAACACCAAATTGTGGAAATTTCTTCTTGGCGGCCTACGACCACCTTCTTCACTGGTTGAACTTCACTTAGGCATCAGCTTTTTCCTTTGGCTTGAGAGAAATTGGGCAAACTGATTTCTTCTTTGCAAGCTTATATTTATAACAAGTCTTGCATGACTAAAGGGTCTAATTTGGTGACACCTAGGCCACTAACCAATGTTTAAGGCCTCTAATGATGCCACTTAGCCCATTAATCGAGTGATTAGACTAAAATTTTTCACCTTTCTTCGAACGCATAGGGTTGGCGTCCACACCAACCCCTCTCTTGACCAACGCACGCACCTAGTCAACGCTCCCATTGCCTTGCCTTAGGTATCTCCTTCGTGCCTTTTCCATCCATCCTAGCCCAAATTAACCTCTATACATCAACGCTCGACACTCTTGCTAAGCTGCTCGCCAAAGCCAACGCCAACGCCTACATCTTCAAGCAGCCCACACTTAGCCTCTAACCTCTAATCCTCACAAACTATGCACATTCTGCAGCTCACGCCTAACATCTCACCTTGGCGCCTCCTCAGTGCTCACCTTGGGCACTTGGGTGCACGCATGCCTCCTCTCTTGGTCCAAACTAACCTCTTTTGAGGCCAACACATGCCTCTTGTTAGCCACAACCATCAACACACTCGATAACCTAACTAACCTCTAACATAGGGCCCTCAACGCATGCCTCTTGCTACATTTAGCCAATTTCTTCCTCTTCGGTCCCTAGATGCATGGCATGGCTTAACTTCACAAGCCCTCTAATTTCCTTCTAAGTGTTGAGACTTCTCATTCCACCCGAGAGCTTCAAATATTATACTTATAAAATTCCTTTAATTCTAAGCCAAACTCCTGCCCACTCGATACCCCAAAACTTAGGAAATTTCCTTGCCTTGGCCTACTCCACGCCTTGTTCCCCTTTACATACATCTTTCAAGATTTTCACTAAGTGTTGGATGTTTTCTCAAGCTACCCAAGAGCCTCCTTGCCTAACATTTAGAATATTTTCTTCCTTTTCAAACTTTTGAATATTAACAACATTCACAACATATTACACAATTAAGTTAAAAACCACAAATATTAAACATCAAATAAATTCAAGCATGACTACTTAGGGAAATAGGTTCTAGGTTTTACAATTTATCTTCCCCTTAGAAAAATTTTGTCCTTGAAATTTGCCTCAAGCTCCATCATACAAAGAGATGTGAATACCTACTTCTCATTTGCTCCTCAGTTTCCCATGTAGCTTTTTCTATTTCGTAGTTTCTCCACAACACTTTCACTAACTGAATGGTTTTATTCCTTAACACTTATTCCTTTTTATCTAAAATCTGCAACGGTTACTCTTCATAGGATAAATGTTCTTTTAACTATACTGGTTGGTCTTGTAAAATGTGTGAAGGATCTGATATGTACTTCCTCAGCTAATATACATGGAAAACATCATGTATCCTGGATAATTCTGACGGTAGGGCTAATCTATACGCTTCTGGCTCGACCCAATCTAATATCTTATAGGGTCCTATATATCTTGGGCTTAACTTACCCTCCTGCCAAATCAGAGTATCCTTTCCATGGAGATAATCTAAGGAATACACGATCCCAACTTCAAATTCCAGCTCTCTTCTTCCTTTATCTACATAACTTTTTTGTTAGTCTCGAGCTATCCTCAGATTCTCTCTGATCAACTTCACATTTTCTGAGATTGTTTGCACTAACTCTAAACCTATTAACTTCCTCTCACCAACCTCATTTCAACATACTGGAGTCCTTCTCGGCCTCCCGTAGAGTGCCTCATATGAAGCCATTCCTATGTTGGAATGATAACTGTTATTATAAGTGAAATTGGGTATTCTAGGCATTAAGCATTCTATTGAAAATATATCGTATAAATAGTAAGTCATGAGAAATATTTCATGCTTCATAAAATTATTTTCAAGAGTTATCATGTTTTGAGTTTAAAACATGCTTTAAATTAGAAAAGCATACTTAGAACTTTTGGCTCAAAGTTTACTAAAAATGCATGCTTCATTTGATTTAAAACTCTATCCTTTAAAAGAACAAGGACCACGTGTCCATACAACAAGGTTCCTCAAATCAAAGCATGTATTTGAATAATCACTTAGCAAAATCATGTTATAAACATGTAAACACATTATGCTTTTAGTAATCGTGTGTTGAAGCCATCATAGAAAACATGTAATAGAAATCATGGAAAGTTAGTTAGGGTAAAGCCTTATTAAAACTAGTCACTCACTGTCTTGTGCTACTCCCTTAAGGGTTATAGGTTTCTCCCACTTGTTTTTTCTCTATGACATGTCTAAGTATTCTTGGTTAACCACATTGGCTCCCTTTTGAGCTTAACTTTAATATTCAAGCTTAACATTATGCTTAAAATTCCTTAACAACTTTGAACTCACCAATGCTTGGCCTCCTACTAACGTTTCACCCAATACTTAGCCATTCAGCTTGCAATCTTGGCCGATTGGCATAATCACACTCGCATGTGTGTCGGGTTGGTGCTAGGACACACACACTCTACTTAGGCGTTGGACAGTCGTTGGGTGCTACATTTAGCACGCTCACGACCGATGGCAACCTTCCACCGCAAGACCTCATGCTTCACCCCATGCACACTCACTTGCCAATGCCTACACAGTCTCATGCATACGCCCGCCTAGGCGAACTGCTTACTTTTCTCTCAATTGTAGCCGTCTGCTTATTCATCCACAACAATTTCCAGACTCAACTTCTAACTTTAAAAACTTAAATTCCGGATATTATCTCACAAATTTTTCTTTAAGAACTTCTTCCTAATCATCTTAACTCTCTTACCTTAAAATTCGAGCCTCCAATTCTACTTGATGAGCTTAAAATTCTCCAATTTTTCAAATTTGAACACAAAATTGTGGGAATTTCTTCTTGGCAACCTAGGACCATCTTCTTCACCGGTTGAACTTCACTTAGGAAGTAGCTTCTTGTTGGTTTGTATGTCCTAAAACTCATAGTTTGTAAATATTAGAAATATTATATTTTACAATAAAGATTTTATTGAGGTTTATTCAATAAAAGATGTTATTGAATAAGTGAATTGCACCTTTTAACCCTAGATCCAATAAATTAAGAACCTCAGGCTATAGTATGAATACTTGAACTTTATGTGGAGACATAAAAGTGGATCAAGTTTGAGTAATAGCCAAAATGATCTATAGTATTGGGATAAGGTTGGGTACCTTAACCTGGGGACACTATCGGATATGGCCCACTTCGTATTTAATACAAATGATGTGATCCTGAATCGTTCATGTGGACACATGCGAGTGGAGGCATCCTATGCAATGACTTTGCATAAGACCAGACCACAAAATAGTCACTTTTACTTTATAATGCCGTTTACTGATAAGACTTACTATTTTAATTTATTGGCTTAGGTAACTCGATCTTAGTTCTAAGCTAATAACCAACTCCTATTTATTCAGGGTTATTCTTTAATCTACATGTGTAAGAGTGGCTCAACATTTTCGACTCAATAAACCTCCCATTTTAGAGGTAAGACCGGGTAGATAGCTGGGAACATAGTCTTGCAAGATGGAACTTGCTACTCGATTCTAGGGATCGTAGATAGGTTATTCTTTTAAGTACTGACTCCAGGTCTTGAACAAGAGGCTCCACCATATCATTGGCCCGAGAGGGACTCGGTTTGATGGTTTGACCAAAAACCAATTGTTCATTAAAGAATTAGTAGGACTTAAGGAGCAAGATGTAATTATAGGGGTAAAATGGTAGTTTTGATCCAGCTGTAATTACGAACAACCTAGAAATTTCAACTTACTAATCATGGTTAAATCAAGTGGGCAGAAATATATCTACAGCGAAGAGAATAATACTACTGGACTTTAGTAGAGTGTCCCAATAGATAACGAATGTTGGTTAATTAGGTTAAAGAGTTTAGCTGGTTAATGTTGGATCGTTGGAACTCATGATTTATAGTTCCATTAGGTCCCCTTGCTAGCTCATATCAGGCTAAATCTTAGAACAGTGTGATGAGAATTTGAAATGTTCAAATTCGATTTACGGAATTATAATTAATTATATGCGATATAATTGACATTTAGTTAAGGAATTAAACAAATTTAAGAGTTGAAAATATTTAAATATGGTTTAAATATTACATGAATGGGGATTCATGTTCGGGATAAGTGTTTTATTAATTTAATATTTGATATTAAATTAATTAAATTATTTAATTAATTATTTGAACTACTTTTATTTAAAATTAAATTTGAATTTATGAAATTCAAAAAATTAAAAATCAAAATTCATTTTAAATTGGATTAGGAAAATTAATTTAAAAATAAAAGAAATTAGGAAAATGAATTTTTCTCACAAATTCCACTTTGCTTAACACCTAAATTCCCACTTAAATATAATGTGTTTGGTGTCAATTAATCATGCAATTAGATTGCCTTCAATAAATAGAAGAAAAAAGATTGAGAAAATCTTCATGCAAAATTGAGAATTTGAAAAGAATTTGTTCTTCTCAAGTTTTGCACCAAAAATCCATCATTCTCTAAATTATCTTCAATCTCACCATAAAATTGGATCCCACGGTCGATTTTAAGGCCGAAAAATAGTGGAGAAGACTCTAGCAGTGGTCCATGAATAGTTCGTGTTCAAAATTCAAGAAAAATTTGCTTCAATTTGGAGTTCTACAAAAGTTGTAATCTCAAACCCTTTTTTTCTCCTAAGAAGGTGCATGTTTGATCCTCAAAATCAATGTAATTAGAGTGCTTAAAATCCAAATTACTTCTGCATGAACATTAGTGCTTAAGATCCAAATTACTTCTACATGCACATTGTTAACTCTTAGAATTGGTATCATAGCAATTTTAAGCACTCAATTTGCATTAATTTTGACTTGTGGGTGTTAATTCATGTGATGAATATTGTGGTGACTGAAGTAGATATATTACTGTAGAAGCATATCAGCATGCAGTGGAAGCATCAAAGATCAATAAGCATACTAATTCATTAATTTTGGCTATAATTAAAGCATGCTTATAAAATATAAGAGGGTTTCAAGGAAAACCTTTGTAGAACATCTTGAATCTCGATTCTCAGCTGCAAAACTTCTCCAAATTTCACTGTGGACCACCTCAAGATCTTCCTCACTATTCTCTTGGAGCTTCAGATTGAGTTGTGGGACTCAAAATAAGCTTGAATGAAGAGAACTTGGAAAAGAACTCACTACAACAACCCACTTGAAGAACAGCTTCTTGAAACCGAATTTTTCAACAAAAACTCAATTAATTATGCACCAATTCTACTCCAATCTTCTCTATTTATTGCAGGACTCTCATGCAAAGAAGATGGCTATATGAGATGCAACTCATGCTTGGAGATTTGAAGCTTGAAAGAAGTGGATGTTAAGAGACCTACTTTATGATAATGGAGAAATCTCATTTCTCAAATTTGTGTGTCTTCCAAATTTTTCAATGTCAAATTGATTTCAAAAAACCATTTTAATTTGAAAAATGAAAACTTTATTAATTTTATCAATAATTAATTCTAATTAATTTAATATCAAATATTAAATTAATTTTACACAAATTCCACTTTCATGAACTTAATATTTAAATCATATTCAATTATTAATTAATTCTCCAATTCCATTTTATTCTTAAAATTAAACGTGTAATTATATATCATATAATTACTAATTCCCTTAATTCTAATTTGAATGTTTCAAATTAATTTATCACGCTACTCTAAAGCTAATCCATTTACGAGCTAGTAGGGAGACCTTGCGGACCTACAGATAATGGGCTCCAACGATCTGAGATTAATTGGCTAAACTCATTACACCAAATTAACCCTCATTCGTTAACTAATGAGTCACTCCACTAAAGCCCATAGTTGCACTCCCCTCACTATAGATATATTATGTCCACTCGATATAATCATGATTAGTAAGTTAATCATTCACAGGTTGTTTGTAATAACGATTGGGTTAAATGTCTATTTTACCCCCGAGATTACCTCTTGTTCCTTAAGTCCCACTGATCCTCTGATGAACAATTGATTTGTGATCCAATTGAAAAACCGAGTCCCTCTCATGATAATGAGAGGGTGGGGTCCCTTTTTCAAGATCTGGGGTCAGCACTTAAGGGAACAACCTTTCTACTATCCTTAAAAGCAGGTAGGAGTAAATTCCATCTTGCACCCTATGTCCTAAGTTATCTACCTGGTCTTACCCCTAAAATGAAGGTTTATTGAATCGGTGCTATTGAGCCAACCCTCACCTATGAAAATCTAAGGATAATCCCAAATAAACAGGAGTTCATAGTTAGCTCAAAATTCAGGTCAAGTTACTTAGGTCATCGCTTTGAAATAGTCAGTCTTGAATAGTAAACAGCGTTATATAGTAAGAGTGGCTGATTTCATGGTCCGATCTTGTACAAACCCATTTGCACAGGAAGCCCCCACTTCTCATGTCATAACATGTACGAATTAGGATCACATTATTTGTTGCACTTTACAACTCTTTGTAACAACTACAAAGTAGGTTGCATCCGATAGTGTTATCAGAATAAGGCACCCAACCTCATTCATATACTATAGATCATTTTGACTATTTACTCGAACCTAATCCACTTTTATGTCTCCACAGAAAATTCATGTACTCATATAATAGTCATGAGTCTTTTTAATTTATTGGATTTCACTGAAGTATGTCAAGCATGCAATGGATGTTTTAATTGTTTCATTTATTTATAATCGTTATAACTAAATGAAATTAGAATTAAAACCAATAATTAAGAGTTGCATGCAAACCTTAGGTTATAATCATTTTTTAAAATTGTTTTAAAATATGATCGAGATAGACCTAAGTTCACAAATTTCTAATAAGATTAGAAATTAGATTAATCTTTTTTAATCGGTTTAATAGGATTAAATTGATTTCAATAAAAGATTAAATTTGTAGCAAACATATCTATAAGGGACCTTTTGTCTAAGGCGGGATCTGGCTAGGCTAGGGTACTTAAGATGACAGAAATGTCGCACCCCTACCTGGAAACCTACGTGGAAAAGTGAATTATATAGATTTGTTACAAGCATGCAATTGTTGATTAACATTTGTTAAAGTGTTTAACGAATATTAATAAAAATTGTTTAACTTTCCAAAGTAAGTGTAATTTTTTGGCAAACTTAAACAATCACTTAGGAAAAATACACTTAGTAAAAATAATTAACCATATTTTTTCTAAGTAAATTAAACCCTAAGTTGTTAAAATACTCAGTGGGAGGAAAAGATGTATATGATATGTCATTTTTTTTCACTCACGTTTCTTCCTTAATATTCACACTATGAGACTCATGCTTGGCCTTGAGGCGCCTTGGGAGCGTCTCCCTTCGAATGGTTTGTGCAGTAGGTCAATATCAAGGCAAACTTCAGAAATGGATAGGATCGCTTTTATTTTTGCCCCAATCGGTTTTTTTTTCCTTCAATTTGCTTATTGAGGAAGAACTCTAAGATCTAAAATGAAGGGTCACACTTACGGGAAATTATTAAGCAAGTTAATGATTTCTTGACAAAATAAGTGATGACTGATTGTTATAGGAATAAGAGTTATTCTGGTGTAATGATTAGTTGAGAGTGTCTTAATTCAGTGAAGGGACAACTGACTACCTTTCGGTGGCTTTTGTCCTAAATCATTGAAACGTCATTGCAAAATTAGATGTTAAATGAGGTTCATTTAGATTTTGCTAAAACTGATTGGATTTTTTAAGAGTTATACTAAAATCTAATGTAGATCAATGTGTTTATTTTTAGAAAATATGTCAAATAGCATTTTCCCGTTAGTTGCCTTTTCTAGATTGACCGATTTCAATTACACGATGTGGAAAGAATCCATTAAAACGTTTTTTGTGGTAAACGATCTTGAAATTGTCATGACCGAGGACTGTCTTTAAGTCCCAACCCCTGATGCACCACGAAATGTTTGTGATGCACATGAGGTGTGGAAGAAGGCTAATTCTAACGCTCAAGTTCACATTTTGGCAAGCATACCTGATGTGTTGGCCAAAAAGTTTGAGAACATGGTCATTGCACATGAAATCATGCAATCGATGCGAGAATTGTTTGAACGAAAGTTCTCACGATTCAAGCAAAACGGGATTGATGACAATGAAACCAGTAGTGTCAGTTCCCAAGATAATGTCCAATCCATATTGAATGTCAAGGGACGAATAGAGAAAACAATCGTTGCCAAGTCTAGTGAAGTTCATTGATGAGGATTGTCCTCTAAGATGAAACTTGAAGTTTATGACTTGGGTTGTGGAGTTGATCCCACTACTCTCCAGAAAAGGAAGAACTCCAAAGAAAATAAATTTGATTTATTTGTCTTGGAGACGTACTCAGTAGATAATGATGATTTTTCCTGGATAGTTAATTCAGGAGCTACTAACCATGTGTGTTCTTCCCATCAAGGATTTAATTTCTAGAAACAGTTGGAAGCTAGAGAGATGACTCTTAGAGTAGATATTGGTTAGGTCGTTTCAGCTGTTGTTGTGGGTAAGCTTAAGTTATTTTTGGACAAGAAACGATATATGTTATTAGATGGCATATATGCAGTTCCTTATATCAAGAGGAACCTAATTTCTGTTTCCTGTCTAATTAAACAAAAATATTCCATTTCCTTCTTTGAGAATAAAGTGTTCATTTTTAAGAATGGAATGGAGTTAGGTTTTGGTTCAATGGAAAATAACTTATATGTACTAAGGTCGTTAGTTACAAAAGTCGTGCTAAATACTGAAGTATTCAAAATGGCAACAACTGTAAAAAGACCAAAGATTTCTCTGAAAGAAAATGCTCATCTTTGGTATCTAAGGTTAGGTCACATTAATCTCAATAGGATTAAGAGGTTGGTGAAAAGTGGACTTATAGATCGTTTAGAAGAAAACTCTTTACCAATATGTGAGTCATGCCTTCAAGGAAAAATGACCAAACGATCTTTTATTGGAAAAGGTTATAGAGCCAAAGAAACCTTGGAGTTTATACATTCAGACCTTTGAAGTTCGATGAATGTAAGAGCACGAGGTGGGTATGAATATTTCATCTCTTTCATAGATAATTATTCAAGATTTGGGTATCTATACCTAATGCAACATAAGTCTGAAGCTCTTGAAAAGTTCAAGGAGTACAAGACTGAAGTTGAAAACTTGTTAGGTAAAAGGATAAAAACACTATGATCTGATCGTAGTGTAGTGTATATGGACTTAAGATTCAGAAACTATATGGTAGAACATGGAATCACGTCCCAACTCTCAACCTCAGGTACACCTCAACAGAATGGTGTATTAGAAAGGAGAAACAGAATCCTATTAGACATGGTTCTATCTATGATGAGTTATACTCATCTTCTTGACTCGTTTTGGAGATATGCAGTAGAGACTGTAGTTTATATTTTGAACAACGTTCCCTCAAAGAGTGTTTCTGAAACACCTTTTGAGTTATGGAAAGGTCGTAAAGGTAGTTTACGCCACATTAGAATTTGGGGATGTCCAGCCCATGTGCTATTGACAAACCCTAAAAAATTGGAACCTCATTCAAAAGTATGCCTATTCGTAGGCTACCCCAAGGAAATAAGAGGTGGATACTTCTATGATCCAAGTGAGAATAAAGTGTTTGTATCGACAAATGCTACCTTCTAGGAAGAAAACCGCATGAGGGACCATAAGCCATGAAGCAAAATTGTTTTAAGTGAAATTTTTAATGAATCTACTGAGACTTTAGCAAGAGTTGTTGAAGGGGTTGATACATCAACAAGAGTTGCTGATGTTAATTCATCTAGTCATCCATCTCAAGAGTTGAGATTGCCTCGACATAGTGGAAGGGTTATGAACCCGTCTATACACTACATGGGTTTAACATAAGCCCAAAACATCATATCTGATAATGGAATTGTGGATCCATTGTCTTATAAACAAGTAATGGAAGATGATAACAAGGATGAATGGATTAAAGTCATGAATCAATAAATGGAGTCCATGTACTTCAATTCTATCTGAGAGCTTGTAGATCAACCTGATGGGGTAAAACCTATAAGTTGTAAACGAATATGCAAGAGGAAAACAGGTGTAGATGGAGAGGTACAGACCTTTAAAGCTAGACTTGTGGCAAAGGATTATACCCAGGTTGAGGGAGTGAACTATGAAGAAACTTTCAAACTTGTTGTCATGTTAAAGTCTATTCAGGATTCTCTTGTCCATAGTCATATATTAGGACTATGAAATATGAAAAATTGATGTCAAGACTACTTTTTTGAATGGTAATCTTAACGAGACCATGTACATGAATCGACTAGAAGGATTCATTGAACAAGATCAAGAGCAAAAGGTTTGGAAGCTTAATCAGTCCATTTATGGACAGAAACAAGCATCTCAATCTTGGAATATAAGATTTGATGCTGCGATAAAATCTTATGGCTTTGATCAGAATGTAGATGAGCCTTGTGTTTACAAAAAAAATCATTAATAGCTCAGTAATTTTCCTCATGTTGTATGTGGATGATATCCTACTCATTGGGAATCGTGTAGGTTTTCTGATTGATGTAAAGAAATGGGTGGTCGTCCAATTCCAAATGAAAGATTTGGGAGAAACGAAGTTTGTTCTAGGGATCTAGATCGGTAGGGATCGTAAAAGCAAATGGTTGGCCTTGTGCAGGCATCGTATATTGACAAGATGCTTGTCAGATATTCATTGCACAATTCCAAGAAGGGTTTATTACCTTTTAGGCATGGAATTGTATTGTCTAAGGAACAATGTCCTAAGACTCCTCAAGAGGTAGAGGAAATGAGACAAATTCCCTATGCATCGGCTGTTCGCAGCCTTATGTATGCAATGTTATGTACTAGACTTGACATTTGCTATGCAATAGGGATTTTCAGTCGATATCAATCCAATCCAGGATTAGATCACTAGACAGCGGTCATAACGATCCTCAAGTATCTTCAGAGAATGAGGGACTATATGCTCATGTATGGAGATAAGGATTTATCCTTATAGGATACACAGACTCTGACTTTCAGACTGATCGGGATTCTAAAAAATCCACAAAGTCATTGTTTACTCTGAATGGAGGAGCTATAGTCTGGTGAAACATCAAGCAAGAATGCATTGAAAACTCTACTATGGAAGCTGAATATGTAGCTGCTTGTGAAGCTGCTAAAGAGGTTGTATGGCTTAAGAAGTTTCTTACTGATTTGGAAGTTGTTCCAAATATGTCTTTGTCCATCACACTTTATTGTGATAACAGTGGTGCTATGGCAAATTCTAAGGAACCTAGGAATCATCGAAGAGGCAAGCATATTGAACGAAATATCATTTGATTCGGGAGATTCTGCATCGAGGTGACTGACTATCTGAAGATTACTTTGGAGCAAAATATTGCTGATCTGTTTACAAAGGCTCTCACGGCTAAAATGTTCAAGGGTCATTTAGAAAGTCTGGGTCTATGGGATATGCAGCATATTGTCTAAGGCAAGTGAGAGATGTTACTGAGGTATGGTATATACCCTAGTTTATTGTGATATTGTACTTTATTTGTATTGTACATTAGGCTCCCTAAGCTTTAGGACAAGTGAGAGATTGTTGGGATTGGTGTCCTAAATCTCCTTGTAATCTCGTACTTTTTAAACTTTGTATAAACATATTGTTGTTAATAAAATAAGTGTTATTTTATAAGCATGCACTCAATCCAATAAACTAAGATCCTAGGTTAATTTATGTAATTTAAACAAGTATATAGAGATATACAAGTGGATCTTGTTTAAATAACAACCTCAACAATCTGTAGTAGATGGATAAGATTGGGTACCTTATCCTGGTGACACTATGGATACGACCCGCTTTGTAGGTGTTACAAGTGTTATAAAGTGCTACAAATGATCTGATCATGATCATTCATAGAGAGACATGTGAGCGGGGATATCCTATACAAAGAGTTTGTATAAGACTGGACCATGAAATGATTAGTCTCTTTATATAACGTCGTTAATAATAGAGACTTACATTTCACTAGAATGACCATAGGTGACATGACCTGAATCTTGAGTGAGTTGTGAACTCTTGCCTGTGAACGCGGTCCTTTGATTTGTATGGGTAAGAGTGGCCAGATTGCCAACTCAAGAGTTGAGATTGCTTTTACGTAGTGGGAAGGTTATGAACCCATCTGTATGTTACATGGGTTTAACAGAAGCCCAAGACAACATAGCTGATGATGGTATTAAGGATCCATTGTCTTATAAACAAGCAATGGAAGATGTTGACAAGGATGAATGGGTTAAAGCCATGAATGAATAAATGGAGTCTATGTACTTCAATTCTGTCTGGGAGCTTGTAGATCAACTTAATGGGGTAAAACCTATAGGTTATAAATGGATCTACAAGAAGAAAAAAGGTGTAGATGGAAAGATACAGACCTTTAAAGCTAGACTTGTGACAATGGGTTATACCCAGGTTGAGGGAGTGGACTATGGAGAAACTTTCTCACTTGTTGTCATTTTAAAGTCTATCAGAATTCTCTTGTCCATAGTCACATATTATGACTATGAAATATGACAAATGGACGTCAAGACTACCATTTTAAATGGTAATCTTGTCGAGACCATCTACATGAATTGACTAGAAGGATTCATTGAACAAGATTAAGAGCAAAAGGTTTGCAAGCTTAATCAGTCCATTTATGAACTGAAACAAGCATCTTGATCTTAGAATATAAGATTTGATGTTGTGATCAAATCTTATGGCTTTGTTCAGAATGTTGATGAGCCTTGTGTTTATACAAAAAAATCATCAATAGCTTAGTAGCTTTCCTCGTGCTGTATGTGGATGATGTCCTACTTATTGGGAATGATGTAGGTTTTCTAACTGATGTAAAGAAATGACTGGCTACCCAATTCCAATTGAAAGATTTTGGAGTGGCACAATTTGTTTTAGGGATCCAGATCTTTAGGGATTGTAAGAACAAAAGGTTGGCCTTGTCTTAGGCATCGTATATTGACAAAATGCTTGTTAGATATTCGATGCACAATTCCAAGAAGGGTTTTTTTACCTTTCAGGCATGGAATTGTATTGTCTGAGCAACAGTGTTTAAGACTCCTTATGATGTTGAAGCAATGAGACGAATTCCCTATGCATCGACTGTTGGTTGTCTTATGTATGCAATGTTATGTACCAAACTTGAAATTTGCTATGCAGTAGGATTGTCAGTCGATATCAATCTAATCCAGAATTAGATCATTGGACAACGGTCATAACAATCCTCAAGTACCTTCGGATAACGAGAGATTATATGCTTGTGTACGGAGATAAGGATTTGATCCTTAAAGAATACACAGACTCTGACTTTCAGATTGATCAGGATTCTCGAAAATCCACATCAATGTCAGTGTTTACTATGAATGGAGGAACTATAGTTTGGCCAAGCATTAAGCAAAGATGCATCACATATTCCACTATAGAAGTCGAATACGTAGCTGCTTGTGAAGCTGCTAAAGAGGTTGTTTGGCTTAAGAAGTTCCTTACTTATTTGGAAGTTGTTCCAAATATGTCTTTGCCTATCACACTTTATTGTCATAACAGTGGTGTTGTGGCAAATTCTAAGGAACCTAGGAGTCATCGTAGAGGCAAACACATTGAGCAAAAATATCACTTGATTCGGAAGATTGTGCATCGAGGTGACATGATTGTCATGAAGATTGCTTTGAAGCACAATGTTGCTGATCAATTTACAAAGGCTCTCACGACTAAAGTCTTCGAGGATCATTTGGAAAGTCTAGGTCTACGGGATATGTGACATTTTGTCTATGGCAAGTAGGAGATGTTACTGGGGTAAAATGTATGCCCTAGGTTATTGTATTTTGTGCTTTCTTTGTATTATACATTAGACTTCTTAAGCTTTAGGACAAGTGGAAGATTGTTGGGATTGGTGTCCTAAATCTCTATTGTATTATCTTAGTTTGTAAACATTGTATAAACAAATTGTTATTAATAAAACAATTGTTATTTTATGAGTATATACTCAATCCAATAAACTAAGATCATAGGTTATTTTATATAATTTAAACAAGTATGTAAAGACATACATGTGGATCTTGTTTAAATAATAACCTAAACGGTCTATAGTAGATGGATAAGGCTAGGTAGTCTTATCCTGGTGACACTACAGATACGACCCGCTTTGTAGCTATTACAATTGTTGTCAAGTGCTATAAATGATTTGATCCTAATCATTCATGTAGAGACATGTGAGCGAAGGTATCGTATACAAAGAGTTTGTATAAGACTAGACCACAAAATCATTAGTCTTATTATATAACACCATTAATATTAGAGACTTACATTTCACCAAGATAGCCTTAGGTGACATGACTTGAATCTTGAGTGAGTTGTGAACTCTTGACTGTGAAGGCAGTCCTTTGATTTGTATGGGTGAGAGTGGCCAAATTGCCAACTCAATATGCCTACCATTTTGGGGATTCGTCTGATTGGGGAGCTGGGAACACAGCTACACAAGACGGAATTCACTCATTCCCTGATATTAGGGTAAGTAGATAAATTGCTCCCTTAAGGGTTGATTCTGGGGCTTAAACAATGTGACCACACCCTCTCCTAGCCCAAGAGAAACTAAACCATAGTTGGACTATGACTTATTATTCATTAAAGGGATCAGAGGTACTTAATGAGTTAGATGTAACTAAAGGGGTAAAATGGTAATTTTGGCCCATTATACTTACGAGCAATTTGTGAAGGGTCATGCGAAGAGTTTAATTACGAGCAATTTATATCCAATGGACACATTAATATATTTGTAATGCAAAGAGTACAGCTGTCGGTCTTTAGTGGAGTGACCAACATTAATTGATGTTGGGTAATTTAATTAAAGAGTTTAATTAATTATCCAAGTATCATTGGAGCTTCAATCTATAGGTCCATAAGGTCTCCTATGTAGCTAAACATGGATTAATGAGAATTAAGTTTTGGATTGATTTGAATGGTTCAAATTAATTGAGGGAATTAATGATTCATATAATTGAATTTAGTATAAATATGATTTATATTAAATGTCATGTAATAATGAGAGAAAATAAAACTATAGATTATATGTTATAGTTGATATAACATATAATATATATATACATAATAAGGTAGTTATTATATATATATATATATATATATATATTACCATTAATTAAATTAAATTATTTTATTTTATTTTAACTAATGGGAGAACTCCCTCCCCTAATCTTTCTCATCAAGTACGTGGAGAGGGGGGCAAGAAGTTCAGTTTGTTGGTTCTTCTCTGGCATTATGGATGCAGAGAATTTTTTTCTCTCTTTGGCATTCTCCAAAAATACACATAGAAGAAAAGAGTTTTCTTCCTTATTCTATAAAATTTCCTCCCACTCTCAAATTCAAGCAAAGCCCACAACTCTTGCTTGAATACTCAATCCCAAGAGAATATAGAAGGTTCTTAAGTGGTGGTGTCTTGGTTTGGAGATCAAGATCTAGAACGAAGGATTCGTGATCCAGATCGAGGGATTTCGCGAAGGTTATTTGGCTTCAAAGGTAAGTGAATTTATTCACTTCTTCCTATTCCCAAAAAAAACATGCAATAATTTTAGTTTGTTAATGCATAATTATATCTTTCTGTTCTGTAATTCAAAATTATGTGAAAACCAAAATTGGGCCTAATCTCCATGTTTCTTCACAAGGACCTTCATCGGTTCCCTTTAACTACATCGAAAGCATTTTTGTTCATCATCTTTTGAATTCTTCTCTTGTGGAGCTTTTCCTTTATGATCATCATTTTGTGTGGTTCTTTTGCAATTTGGATGATTAGAACGACCACCACAAAAATAAAAATAATTTCTTCCTCTACCACAGTCACGACCTTGATCACGATTATCGAAATTCACAGCTTTCACTTCAGGAAATAGTATTGTTACAATTGATCGAGATTCATGATTCTTCATCAATAACTCGTTATTTTTTTTGACCACAAGAAGACATGATATTATTTTAGAATATTGTTTAAAACCTTTCTCTTGATACTGTTGCTGCATGAACATATTCGAGACATGAAATGTGGAAAATGTTTTCTCCAACCTATCCACATCAGTAATTTTCTCTCCACATAACAACTTTGAACTGATTTTAAATAATGCGGAGTTATGATCACTTAATGATCTAAAATCTTGTAGCCTCAAGTGCATCCACTCATAAAAAATTTTAGGAAGAATAACTGTTTTTTTTATGATCATACCTTTCTTTCAAATTATTTCACAAGATACAGGGATCTTTTATTGTAAGATACCTCATTTTCAATCCCTTGTAGAGATGATGATGAAGGAATATTATGGCTTTTGTCTTTTTTTGACTGATCGTTGTATTTCCTTCTTTAACTGTTTCCCATAGATTCATAACATCTAAGTGGATTTCGAAATCGAGCACTCATGACAAATAATTATTATCATTAATGTCAAGGGCTGTGAATATTAATTTTGTAAGGTTTTTCATGGTAACTCTATCACAAAACGTTGGGGTTAGTTTGAAATGTTCAAATTGACAAGAGGGAGTTCGATTATATATGATATAATTGGACTGGTTAATTATATATGATATAATTGACTAAATGTATGAGATTGGAGGAAATTAGATATAAATATGATTTATATCAAGTGGAGGAGAAATTACTATAGTAGATATGTGATATCAAACTACAGGATAAGAATATAATATGATTATATTCATTAATTATTAAATTGGTTAATTATATGATAATTGGCCGAAAACCTCTCTTCGATCGTGCGTTAGTGGGAGAATCCAAAGTCGGTTATTGTAACCGAAGAATAAAATGAGAATTTGTTTCATGGATGTTAGCCTCGGTTTGATTTAATTCTTTTACATTTTCGGTTGTTTGTAAAGGCCCCTACATTTTTGGGCATTAATAATCGTTATCGAGTCTGTAATTCAAAGTCTTTTGAGTCTTGAGTCGTTCATGAAGAAGATCGAAGCAAGGGTTGCAGTTCTTCGAGGAAGAAAACGATTAAGGGTTGATCGGGTCGTGTAGACAATGGGGTAAGCGATCGTTGAGTATCAGGTCGTGTAGATGATGGGATGCTCACGTATCGTTTAACGCCTGCACACACTAGACGATCATTTAGATGTGAAAGCTTCATCTCTTTGTAACTGACTAAACGATTGCTTAGTAACGTATGGTAAATCGTTTACCTTTCGCCACGTTAAGCGATTGCCTAGACGATCAAGCTTCGCAGCCTCATTGTCGTTTAAGCGATCGTTTAGCTTTTGTGCCTATCGTCTAGTGCGCGTTGGGCAATCGTGTACCTTTGGCGTTTACTACACGATGGAGTCCTCCTAGTGGTTCAAGACCCGATTCGCCTGTGAATCAGTTCGCACGATGAAAAATGTAATAGATAGGGTTATTTCATTCTGGTTTTTTGTAAAGGCTCATCCCGGTCCATTAATCCTTAATTTTTTACATGCAATGTATGTTTTTTATATGTCATATGGTATGCACATATAGTAAATCCCATCTTAGGTTATGCATTGGTCATGCATCATCTCTTCATTGTAAATGTTATAATTTAGAGAAGCATGATTTAATTATGTAAGTGCATGCTCATGCATCATATAATATAAGAGTTATATTTATGCATGCATAAAAAGCATTGACATGCATCATCTTTATATTATAATTGTTATAGTATAAGGGTGAATGATAACATGTTTGCTTGGTTATTACGTGTTATATATAAGTTATGTATAGTAATGACCGGACATTGCATGAAGCAAGACACATAGGTTACTTTATAAATGTTATAAACACCTTGTTGTGCGCAATGGTTTTTTAGTTGCTTCTTTTTAAAAGTTAAAGAGAAATTAGAACTAAAAGCAATAAGAAAGACATGCATGCTCACTTAATTCATGGTTTTAAAATGTTTAAAACTTGGATCAAATAGACCTAAGATCACGGTTCTAATATGATTAGCAACCCTAAGAATTTAATCTTTTTCATAAGTTTAATAGGATTAAATTGACTAATAAAAGGTTAAAGTGTAGCAAATCTATCTATAAGGGACCTTTTGTCTAAGGTGGGTTCTATTTAGGCTGAGGTATTTAAGTTGACGGAAGCATAACACCCCTACCTGGGAACTTACCTGGAAAGGTAAATTAGATAGATTTGATGTATGCATGCAAGTTAAGGACAATCCATTAAAGCGTTTAAATGTGACTACTTCAACTTGTTTATATTTCATAGATAAACGTTGTTTATGAGCAGAGTTTTAAAAAGATGACTTAGACTAAAATCAGTAGCCGGATTGCCTAGGTTAATGAACCCCTAGGTAGAACATTCAGTGGGAGGTACTTTGGGCTTAAGATGCTTCACTTAAACCTTTCACGTTTCTCTTAAATAGTCCACACTGTGAAATCTACCCTCGACCTCGAGGCACCTTTGGCGTGTCCCCCTAACGGATGGTGTTTGAGTAGGTCAATATCAAGATGGATGGAAAGAGTGTTCATAGTAAGTGGGAGCGGGAAGTGCGATGGCATATCCTTTGGTCTCCCTCGTTGGGTTGAATAAAGTTACTGCGCATCGCCTCGAGGCACCCTGGGAGTGTCCCCCTAAAGGATGGAAGTTTTGCACGTTTCTTTATTTGATCTCCTGTAAGAGGATAAGGTAACTTAGTCTTTTGTCCTAATCTGCTTCTTCCCTACGGTGGGCTCATTAGGGCGGGACTCTGGCATTGAAAACAAGGGGTCACACTTACGCAGAATTGTTAAAGGTTAACAGTTATAGACCAAAAAATGGTGCCTATTAGGTTCAGTTCCAAGAGTTCGTTCTGCCTAATGGTTGAGAATGACTCTCTCAGCGAAGGAGCATCTGATCACCCCACCGGTGATGTTTGTCCTGCCTCACTGGGGCATCATTCCAAAATAGAAGTTTTTCACTTAGGGTACTTGAAACAGTTTTGCAAAACTAATTGGTTAAATGTGGTTTAGCAAAATCTAATAAAGTTTTGTTCGTATTTTTAGCAACAACTTTATCAAAATGGCAACAGCCACATTAGCTTTGCTAAGCGCTGAAAAATTAACTGGTGACAATTTCTCGACATGGAAACACATGATTACGACGATCCTAATTATCGAGGATCTTATGTTTGCTCTTACGGAGGTCTGTTCTCCTATTCCAACTTCAAATGCTGCTCGAAATTTTTGGGAGGCATACGAGCGATGGACACGGGCGAATGAGAAGGCTCGAGCCTACATCTTGGCAAATCTTTCTGAAGTCTTGGCCAAGAAACATGAGCCTATGGTCTCAGTGCGTGAGATCATGGAGTCCTTGCGGGGAATGTTTGGACAACCGTCTGAACAGCTTATGCATGAGGCTCTTAAATATATATTCAACTCCAAAATTGAAGAAGGCACCTTTGTTCGTGAACATGTGCTTAACGTGATGGTCCACTTCAATGTGGCAGAGTTGAATGGGTCTACCATCGATGAGGGCAGCCAGGTTAGCAAAATCCTGCATTCTTTGCCGGAGAGCTTCCTGCACTTTGTTAGTAATGTGATTCTTAACAAAGTGAAATATAACCTTACAACTCTCCTCAACGAGTTCCAGACCTACCAATCTTTACTGCAAAGTATGGAGAGGAAGAAGGGTGAGGAAAATGTTGCTTCATCCTCCAGGACATTTCATAGAGGTTTGACCTCAGGAACGAAGTCTGCACCTTCTACTTCTAACTCTGCAAAGGGGAAAAAGAAGAAGTGTGGTAAGGGAAAAGGGAAGATGCCTCTTAACCCACCACCTGTCGCCCCAAAGAGGCATCCACCGGTCGAAAAGGGAAAGTGTTTCCACTGCAATCATGATGGACATTGGAAGAGGAACTGTCCTCGATATCTGAAAGAAAGGAAGGCCGCCAAGGCTAAGGCCAAGGTAGATAAAGATAAATATGATTTACTAGTTTTTGAAACTTGTTTAGTGGAGAATGATGATTCTGCTTGGATAATTGATTCAGGTGCCACTAACCACATTTGTTCTTCTTTTCAGGGGATTAGATCCTGGCAACAGTTGGAGGTTGGTAAGATGACGATGTGAGTAGGCATCGGGCATATCGTCTCAGCTGTGGTAGTGGGAGGGCTCCAATTAGCTTTACAAAATAGGTTTCTAGTTTTGAATGATGTATATATTGTTCCCGAACTTAAGAGGAACCTAAGTTATGTAAAGTGTTTATTGCAATGTAAATACATTATTTCTTTCAATGTGGATACATAGAGATGGTGTTATTACTTGTACAGCAAATCTAGAATCTAATTTATATGTGCTAAGACTGTTAACCATTAATTCCCTCCATAACACAGAATTGTTTAAAACTGTCGTAACTCAACAAAACATCGACGTATATCTCCGAAAGAAAAATGCCCATCTTTGGCATCTATGTTTAGGGCACATCAATCTCAATAGGATTGAGAGATTGGTGAGGAATGGACTTCTAAATGAGTTAGAAAAAAATTCTTTACTAGTGTGCGAGTCTTGCCTTAAGGGTAAGATGACTAAACGACCTTTTACTGGAAAAGGTTATAGAGCCAAGGAGCCTCTTGAGTTAGTACATTCTGACCTTTGTGGTCCTATCAATGTGCGAGCCCGAGGTGCCTATGAGTATTTATCAGTTTTACTAATGATTACTCTAGGTACGAGTATGTTTATCTTATGCAACAGAAGTCCGAATCCTTTGAAAAGTTCAAAGAGTTCAAGGTTGAAGTTGAAAATGCATTGGATAGACGGATTAAAATACTTTGATTGGATTGAGGTGGAGAGTTTTTGGACTTGGCATTCCAGGACTATTTGATAAAACATGGAATCGTTTCCCAACTCTCAGCACCGGGTACACCTCAACAAAATGGTGTAGCGGAGAGGAGAAATAAAACCTTGTTGGACATGGTTCGTTTGATGATGAGTCATGATTCCTTACCGGACTCATTTTGGAGTTTCGCTGTGGAGACTGCATATACATACTCAACTGTGTTCCTTCCAAGAGTGTTGCGAGAACATCTCTGGAGTTGTGGAATGGGTGTAGAGCTAGTTTACGCCACTTCCGCATTTGAGGTTGCCCCTGCACATGTGCTTGAGGCTAATCCCAAGAAGTTGGAACCACGGTCGAGGTTATGCCTCTTTGTAGGCTACCCCAAAGGTACACAGGGGGTTATTTTTATGATCCGACGGAAAATAGGGTATTTGTTTCAACGAACGCCACTTTCCTGGAGGAGGATCATATAAGGGAGCATAGTCCATGAAGTAAAGTCGTGTTGCATGAGCTTTCCAATGAAACTACTGAAACTTCAACAAGAGTTGTTAAACAACCTATTACATCAGCAAGAGTTTTTATGGGAGTTCATCTAGTAGGTCGGTTCAACCTCAAGAGTTAAGGGAACCTTAACGTAGTGAGAGGGTTGCAAACCCGCCCGTTCGCTATCTGGATTTCACCAAAATCCTTGCTATGGTAGCAGATCGCGACATTGAAGATCCGTTGTCTTATCGGAAGGCAATGGAGGATGTTGACCGAGATGAATGGATCAAAGCCATGGATCTCGAGATGGAGTCGATGTACTTCAACTCAGTATGGGATCTTGTAGATCAGCCTGATGGGGTAAGACCTATAAGTTGCAAATGGATCTACAAGCGCAAACGGGGTGCTGATGGGAAGGTACAGACCTTCAAGGCTCAACTTGTGGCAAAGGGTTATACCCAGGTAGATTGAGTCAACTATGAGGAGACTTTCTCGCCTGTTGCCATGTTAAAGCCGATCTGCATCCTTCTGTCCATTGCAGCTTATTATAATTATGTGATCTGGCAAATGGACGTCAAGACGACCTTTCTAAATGGCAATCTTGTGAAGACCATTTATATGGTGCAACCCGAGGAATTCATAGCCCAAGGTTAAGAGGAAAAAGATTGCAAGCTGAATCGGTCCATTTACGGGCTGAAACAGACGTCTAAATCTTGGAACATATGGTTTAATACTACGATCAAGTTGTATGGCTTTGACCAAAACATTGATGAACCTTGTGTCTACAAGAAGATCATCAACGCTTCAGTAGTCTTCTTAGTGTTGTACGTAGACGATATACTAATCATTGGGAATGATGTAGGTGTACTGACTGCAGTTAAGAATTGGCTAGCGACCCAATTCCAAATGAAAGTCTTGAGAGAGGCTTAGTTTGTTCTAGGCATACAGATCTTTTGGGATCGTAAGAACAAAGTGCTAACACTGTCTCAGGCATCGTACATTGACAATATGTTGCTCAAGTACTCGATGCTGGACTTTAAGAGGGGCCTACTGTCATTCAGGCATGGAGTCACGTTGTCTAAGAACATGTGTCCTAAGATGCCTCAAGAGGTTGAGGAGATGAGACGGGTCCCATATGCATCTGTCGTTGGCAGTTTGATGTACACCATGCTCTGTACTCATCTAGATATCTACTACGTTGTAGGTATAGTTAGTACATATCAGTTTAACCCAGGCAGGGTCATTGGACCGCAGTGAAGAACATCCTCAAGTATCTTTGGAGAACGAGGGACTACATGCTCGTGTATGGATCTAGGAATTTGATCCTTACTAAATACACAGATTCTGACTTTCAGACTGATAAGAACTCTTGCAAGTCCACATCAGGGTCAGTCTTTACTCTTAACGAAGGAATTATAGTGTGGCGAAGCACTAAGCAGGGGTGCATCGCCGACTCCACTATGGAGGCGAAGTACGTAGCGGCTTACAAAGCTGCTAAGGAGGCCATCTGGCTCAAGAAGTTCTTGACAGAACTAGAAGTTGTTCCAGATATGTATAGACCCATTACCCTATATTGTGATAATAGTGGGGTAGTGGCGAACCCCAAGGAGTCGAGGAGTCATAGGTGTGGCAAACACATAGAGTAGAAGTATCATCTGATCTGCGAGATAGTGCATCGAGGGGACATGATCATCACGAAGATTTCTTCGGAGCACAATGTTGTTGACCAATTTACGAAGGCTCTCACGACTATAGTGTTTGAGGGGTCACCTACAGAGCATGGGTCTATAGGGTCGCCTGCGGCTAGACTAGGGCAAGTGGGAGATTTTCTTGTACTGGGCTTTTATGCCCTAGTCTATTGTTTTCTACTAGTTTTATGTACACTCCACTTTGCTTTAGGACAAGTGGGAGATTGTTGGGGTTGATGCCCTAAAGTCTCGTGCCCTATAGTTTGTAAACAGTTTGTACGAACGCTTGTGTTGTATAACATATGATATTTACTTCACATCTTGATTTTGCTCAGTTGTATGTTTTATTTGTTTTACCACAAACCAATAAACATAAAATCCTTGGCTATTTGTATGTAACTTAAGCATGTATGGGGTGACATACAAGTGGATCATGTCTTGAGTGATAACCAAAATGGTCTGTAGTATATGGATATAGGAGGGAAACCTTATTCTGGTAACGCTACGGATGCAGCCCGCTTTGTGGAATGGTAACAAGTGTTGTAACTTGTCACAAATAGTCTGATCCTGATCATTCGTGTAGAGGACATGCGAGCAGGAGGGTCCTATACAAAGAGTTTGTATAAGACCTGACCACGAAGTGTTAATATCTTGTTATATAACACCGTTCATGATAGAGGCTTCACTTCACTAGGATGACCATAGGTATCATGACCTCAATCCTGAGTGAGTTGGGAACTCCTGCCATTGAGGGTGGTCCTTTGATTTGTATGGGTGCGAGTGGCCAGGTCGCCGATTCAAACCTACCATTTTGGGGATTCGTCTGATTTGGGAGCTGAAAACTCAGCTACACAAGATGGAATTCACTCCTTCCCCGAGGCAAGGGTAAGTAGATAGATCCATTAAGGGTTGATTCTAGGGCTTGAACGATGTGGCGCCACACACCTTCTCTTGGCCCGAAAGGTGTTCACACATAGTTGGACTATGTTGTATTGTTCATTAGAGAAATCAGTGGTATGTAAGGAGTGAGATGTAACTACAAGGGAAAAACGGTAAATTGGCCCAACTGTACTTACGAGCATCTGTGAAGAGTCATCGTACTCATGATTGGTTATATCCGATGGACATAGAAGTATATCTGTGGTAAGAAGAGTTCAGCTATTAGCCTTTAATGGAATGCCAGGCAGTTAACAGATGGTGGATCTCGTGGCTAAAGAGTTTAGTCAACTATTCACAGACCGTTGGAGCTTCGAGCCACAGTTTCATTAGGTCCCCCAGGTAGCTTGGATAAAGTTGAGAATCAGTGTTTGGGTCAGTTTTAAATTTTCAAATTGACAAGAGGGAGTTCGATTATATATGATATAATTGACTAAATGTATGTGATACATTATTTTGGAGGAAATTAGATATAAACAGTCTCGGCGCAATCATACGATTCAAACTCGTCAGAGACACAATCTTTTTTAAGTATCCTTTGAAATCTTTAGTTCATGAACTCAAAACTACCTTTCCATATCCATTATCATTTCTATATCCTTTTTACTTCTTATTTCTCTAAAAAAAGTGAAAAAAATGAAAAAATATAAAAATAAAAGAAAAAATATAAAAAAGGGAGAAGTTTTTTGTTAACTCTATCTTTTATATTTTTGACCCTCTCGATGTTTTTTGCAACGATTGTGGGAGGGCTACACGATAACTGAAAAACGCGACTAGTTCGTTCCGCCATCGCAATCGAAGAAATCAGCTCGTTGCAAAGAAGGATGCGATCCCAAATGATGCGGGTGACAGAGCAAATTTGGGGGTTGTATCTTTCCTTGACTTTGTTTATTCCAAAATTTGCACTCTCGCATCTCGTATTTAACTTTGATAATTTTATCATCGCATCCTTTTTGGTCGGAGCAATCAATAAAAGTTAATTACTTTAGTTAGTCATCGCATTGTTTTTCCATACCAATTATGATTTCAATGATGAAACACATGTCTCTATTTCTCATCGCATGTATTAGAGTCAACTTAATTTTAGGACAGTCAATTCATGAAATATTTCTAGAAGTTAATGGTCCACCAACTTTCTTTCAAACTAACTTTTACGACATTTCCTAAGAGCATCGCATGAATTCTTTCAGTCTATCAGCAATGAAGACATTGTTGCGTTTAAATTTGGGGGTGCGGTATTTATTTTCAACCTTGTTCCTTTTAGACATTTCAAAAAAATGGGGGGTGGGGGGGGGGGGAGGAGGGAATCATAATGTTCTGATTGGATCCTACTCGTAGTTGGATGTCCACATGATACCCGTGGGGGCAAGCCAAAATGAAGGTAGGAATCGTGATCAAAGCATAAATAAAGTAATCGTAATTCCACTGCCAAATGGGCATGAGTTTAGACTGAGAAAGAGCACCTTACTTGTAGTTGGATGCTCGCATGACACCCGTGGGTGCAAGCCAAAACGAAGGCCAGGCACTTGGATCAGCGCAAGGTCACAAAAAGTCTAAACGGTGCAAGGATAAAAATCATTTGGAAACACCTCAGTTGAAAAAGTTTTTTTGAAATAAATCATGCGATGTCCTGGAAACAAGTAAAGTCTTTTTGAAGGTTAAACTTGCCGTCCCTAAATTTTAGAAATATTTTAAGAAGAGACCAGGATAGAAATTAAGGAGATTGTGGTTCATAGGATTTGAATAAGGCACCTCGAGAAATCTTGGTAAGGAAAAGGGCGGCTAGCTCTCTAAGGAAAATATTTAGTTTATACTTGAGGACAAGCATTGTTTTAAATTTGGGGGTGTAATAACGGGCAGGAATGCACGTTATTACAACGCAAAAATATAAAATAATGTAGGATTGCGACGGTAAAAATATGTAAAATCGTGCCCAAAAGCATTAAGTGTAGAACATTGCGATCGCATACGCCCATCGTATTAAAACAACTAATTTACTTATTTTGTGCAGAAAAATGCGTTGGTGCAAAGCAAGTTGTGATCCAAGGAATTCGGCACCTGAGTGCATTAGAAGATTGTGACCGTAAAGCTATGCATTCATATGCACTCGCGAAGATTAGCTCAGGGAGGTGGCTGCGTAAAGACGGCGCATCAAGGTGAAAGCTTAATAAATCATGATGGGACAGAAAGCTGATGACGGTCAAATCCGAATTTAGTCGACAAGCCGTTAACGATACACTGTAGCAAGTACATTCAAGTTTTTGGTGACCATTAATCGGCGCATCAGATAGAGATTTAATTGACTTCCCATCATTGCAATCATTTGAAAGAAAAGCTCTTCACCCTGAAGCTCTATAAATACCGAAGGCCACCTTCGTGAAATGGGTGCCAGTTCCAGTTCAAAATTTTGGAGTTCCCATCCGCCATATACTTAGAAGATAGATCATAGATAGTCGTTAGTCTGTAATTCATATAATTAGAAGGCAGAAGTGAGCAAAAAGAGAAGACGCCGGAAGATCGTTCCTGGTTAGCTCGAGAGACTACCGGGAAGTGCTAAGAATGGAGAGAGGGCCGACTCTTACGAAAGCAAGAACATTCTTTTGGGCAGAGTAGAGTAAAACACAATGTAAAAGCCTCGGGAAGCAAGACATTGCTATCAACTCCCTATCCTTACTTCCATTGTCATTCTGTATTCTAATTTTATTTATAAAATGGAATTTGCATCTCTACATCTGCTCAATCTCTTCACAATGCGCATGAGTAACTAAACTTCCGAATGGGTTGAGAAGCACTTAGCTAGCATGACCTAAGATCTTCATTTTATGCGATCATCTTGTCTTATGTATGCGTCCATCACCCTTTAGAGATATTTGATAGAGTAGTTTAAAGAAAGAACCTAGACTTGAGAGAATTAGGTTATAATCTAGGCTTGAGAAAGTCAGATTAGAACCGCATAAGCAAGAGATAGAAACTTAGAGATAAGTTCTGTTTGCTATCATGCATCGCATGCACCCTAGAAATAGGATATGATAGTATGCGGTCGCCTTATGTATGTGTGTGTCATTCATCATCGCATAGACAAGAATAGAGGCTTAGACATAAGTCCTATAGACATTATCGTATACACCGCATGAGTCCTAAAATTAGGAACTATACCATTGCATTGAGAGATGACATGCTGTTGTATGTGTGTAGTATGATCGCATAACGTGAACGCAATCTTAGGAAGTGTTAGCTAAATCCCTTCTCAACCTATTTTACTCATTGTAACTTTCGATGTTATTAACTCTTTTCTCAATTCCACCACATAGAATTTATACTTTAAACAAACATACCAACCAACTTATTGTTTTGTTTGTCACCGGAAAGGAATTAAAACTTACCGTCTCATATGTCTCAAGTAGTCCCTGTGTTTAACCCTGGGCTTACAAGGCAACCTAGTAGGATTTATACTTGGATTTTACTAGGAAAACTTGCATGTGCAATGCATACACCACCATTGCAATATGCACCATTATTTCATCATATTCACAATGCATCAATGCTCTTCGTTAAGAGTTCCTTCAGTATTTATATTAGAAATTTAATATGTACTAAATATGAAAAATAACATTTAATTTATTAATTATAATGAAGAGAGGGAAAACAACACACCTTTAGGAAAGAAGCTCGTGCTGATAATGTGTTGTAAAATTTATTAGAACAATTGCATACTATGAGAAGACGGATATGGAGAAAATATAATATAATAATAATAAATGATAATATAAAATAACAAAAGTAAAATTATGAAAATTTCTCTAAACTCTCTACTTTCTCCAATCTTTTTGGATTGCTCACCAATATACCCGTCCCTACAAAATCCACCGAATGCCATTATTTATAGGTAATTTGACAAGTAAAAGGTAGATTACATGGAACTAATATTGGGAAAAAAAATCTAGTCCTAGTATGGACTCTTCCATACCTTTCCCTCTCCATGAATAACATGTGTCACCATTGTACTTTTTTTTTTTATATTAAATTTTACAAGACCCCATCTTTAGTCTTAAACAACCTATTTGCTTTTTTTTTTTCTTCAATTAACAACTTTCTCTCCCCATCTTTAATTTATATTATTTTTCTAAATGTCTAATTTTAATTTAATTTATTTTCTCTTTCTTATATTTGATTTTTAACCATTCACATTCCCTTTTATTTTTATTTTCCCACTCCCTTATTTTTATATTCCTTACCAATTTTCTTTGTTATTTTCATTTCATTTTAACAATTTCATACTCTCAGTCTTCATATTCTCTAATCTCTTCTCCATCAGTTTTCAACATAATTTCACACTTCATCATCCTTTTTTTGAAGATTTACACTCCAATTATTTTACTTCATTCATTCTTTTGATTAAGAAATGAATTTAGCCTATCAGAATAAAGCTTAAAATCAAGATAAAATAATATAAAATAAGATTTAATCTAGTTTGTTTGGAATTAAGAATTTATTAATTGTTAATTTAGTTCGTGAAAAAAATATTTAATTATTCAAATATAAAGTTACAAATAAAAAATATCACAGTGATAAGCATAGTTATAAATATAACATAAATATAATAATTAATTTGAAACAAATCATTATTTTTTTTAAAGTACACAAAATACATTAAAATAACAGTAAAAAAACAAGTAAAACTAGGAATAAATATAGGAATTGTTGAAATTAGTTTGAAAATAAAGGTTAAAAAAATTAATATATGGATTGTTAGAGAAAAAAAATGAATACATGGATTGTTAGAGACGAATAAATAATTTTTTTTTTATTTGCATTCAAATGATAATAGTGAAGAGGTTGGTAAAGAAGATAAAAATAAGGGAGTGAGAAAAGAAAAATAAAAATAAATGGGAATGTGAAGAATTAGAAATCAAATATAAGAAGGAAAAAATGAAATAAATTAAAAATAGGCATATAAAAAATAACATAAATTAAAGATTAAGAGAGAAAGGAAAGTTGTTAGTTGAAGAAAAAAGAAGCAAAATACGGTTGTTTACAACCAAAAGTAGAGCTCATGTAAAAATTTAATATAAAAAATATAATGGTGACGATGTTACTCATGGAGAGGGAGAGATATGGAAGAGTCCATACTATCATAGGACTAAATTTTTTTCCGTAATATTATGTAATCGTGAGACACACGTTTTTTTGGACACTGAAAATTGACATCTAAATTATACCTATTTTGTGACATTTATAATAGTATAGAAACCTATCTTTTTTCTTTTGAGTTTTGAAGATTGAAAGCTGAAATCTTTTCATGTCGATCAGACTATGGTTCATTTATCACTTTATCTAAAAAGTTTTTCAAAGTAAAAAAAAAAGAAAAAAAAAAAGAAAACCAAATGTTATGTGGCTTGAAATGTCGTGCTTCCCTTCAAATGGCTATATGCCATCTTCTCCAAATAAAGACCAACCGTTCCTTCTTCCCTTAGCCTCCTCCTCTCTATAAGCCCAATGCATCGGCTAAGCCTTTCACTCTGTTGAATTGGTTTCCTTATCCTTCCCCTCCGTCAATAATCGAGCTCAGTTCCGCCATTGTTATATAACTAAGAAGCTCCAACCTTAAGCTCCATATCCAGTGTAAAAATGGAAGGCGCTCTCTTCCCTAACAGATGCCCACTTCCAGTGAGTAGACCCATTCAACCAAATCAAACATTGAAGTTCAATTCAACGACTTTTCCTCCTCCTCCTCCTCCATCGCCGCCCTCTTCCTCATTTCCGATCGATACCCTTCTTCAGCATCTTCTTCAATTGTCTCTGTCTCCCAATGACACTGCCCATAAGCTCAAACCTGTAAATGTTGCGCAAAAAAATGTTGCCCATTTTCCTTCTCTTCAAATTTCAGTGGATTCAACTAAGACACGGAGAGAAGGGGCTCAGTTGAAGAAACCCATCTTGAATTCAGCTCCGCAATTTGAGAACAATGTCGAGGAGATTCGAGATGGGCCTCTTCAATTTCTCTCCAAAAAGAGTATGAGCTTGCTTAATTCCATCGCTGAACAGCCTTTTGATAGCTTGAATGCTTTCTTTGATTCTGTCAAGTTTGAGTTGCTTGAAGTTGATTTGGTTAGTCTCCTGAAAGCGCTAGACGTTTCCGGTAGTAGCGAGAGAGCTATTTTGTTGTTTGAATGGGTTGTGTCGAACTCTGTCTCTGGAGATGTGAAACTAGATAGTAAAGCTGTTGAACTCATGATAAGGATTCTTGGAAGAGAATCAAAATATTCAATTGCACTTAAACTGTTCGATGAAATTCCCATTGACAAATACTCGCTTGATGTTCGTGCTTGCACCACCATTCTTCATGCTTATTCTCGCAGTGGCAAGTATAAGCAAGCCATTGCCATGTTTGAGAGAATGAAGGACAATGGCCTTTCTCCAAGTTTGGTTACTTACAATGTCATGCTTGATGTCTATGGGAAAATGGGTCGTTCTTGGGATAAAATTTTAGGCTTGTTGGATCAAATGAAGAGTGAAGGTTTGCAATTTGATGAGTTCACTTGTAGTACTGTGATATCTGCGTGTGGAAGAGAGGGCTTAATAAATGAAGCTAAAGAATTTTTTGTTGAGTTGAAGTCCAATGGTTATGAGCCAGGAACTGTCACTTACAATGCTTTACTTCAAGTGTTTGGAAAAGCTGGGATTTACTCAGAGGCCTTAAACATCTTGAAAGAAATGGAGGACAATAATTGCATCCCAGACTCTGTTACTTACAATGAGCTTGTAGCAGCTTACGTTCGGGCAGGATTCTACGAGGAAGGAGCTGCTGTAATTGACACAATGACATGCAAAGGTGTGATGCCAAATGCTGTGACTTATACTACTGTCATAAATGCCTACGGTAGGGCAGGGAAGGAGGTGAAGGCATTACAATTATTTAACCAAATGAAGAAATCAGGATGTGTTCCTAATGTGTGCACATATAATTCCATTCTTGCTCTGTTGGGAAAGAAGTCGCGGTCAGAGGAAATGATAAAGATACTTAGTGATATGAGAATAAATGGTTGTCCTCCAAACAGAATAACATGGAACACTATGCTTGCCATGTGTGGGGATAAGGGGAAGCACAAGTTTGTGAACCATGTTTTTAGGGAGATGAAAAATTGTGGTTTTGAACCAGGTAGAGACACATTTAACACTTTGATTAGTGCATATGGCCGTTGTGGGTCAGAGCTTGATGCAGCGAAGATGTATGATGAGATGATTAAAGCTGGATTTACACCGTGTGCTACAACTTATAATGCGCTTCTGAATGCTTTGGCTCGGCGAGGGGATTGGAAAGCAGCAGAATCTGTCTTACTGGATATGAGAAACAAGGGATTCAAACCTAATGAAACCTCATTCTCATTGATGCTCCATTGCTATGCAAAAGGGGGGAATGTGAGAGGATTAGAGAGGATCGAGAAAGACATTTATGATGGTCAGATCTTCCCCAGTTGGGTTCTCTTGAGAACCCTCATTCTTGCAAACTTCAAGTGCAGAGCAGTTAGAGGAATGGAAAGGGCATTTGAGGAGTTGTTGAAGAATGGATACAAGCCTGATATGGTTATATTCAACTCTATGCTATCAATTTTTGCTAAAAATAACATGTATGAAAGGGCCCACGAGATGTTGCACTTGATTCGTGAAGGTGGACTGCAGCCAGATCTGGTCACCTACAATAGCTTAATGAATATGTATGCCAGAAGAGGAGAATGCTGGAAAGCAGAAGAGATCCTCAGGGGACTTATAAAATCTGGTGAAAACCCCGATCTTGTGTCATATAACACCATAATTAAAGGCTTCTGCAGACAAGGGCTCATGCAAGAAGCAATAAGAATTATGTCAGAGATGACAGCTCGAGGGATTCGTCCTTGTATATTCACTTACAACACTTTTGTCTCGGGGTATGCAGGACGCAGAATGTTCGCAGAGGTAGATGAAGTCATAAGCTACATGATTCAGAATAATTGCAAACCCAATGAACTTACTTACAAGATCATAGTGGATGGTTATTGTAAAGCAAGAAAATATCAAGAGGCTATGGATTTTGTGTTTGGGATAAAGAACATCGACGATTCATTCGATAACCATTCCACGCAAAGACTTGCTTCCCATGTAAGGGACTTGATGAATTCTTGATCTCTCTAGGTATTCCTGCTTGTAATTTCTTTGTTCATTTATAGAGATATATAATAACCATTACAAAACATCAAGCACCTTAGCAGCTCATCTGTAATTCTTTTCTGGTTAGTCACTTGATGTTTCTGGTAGGAATATATGAGTGATTATGAATTCATCTTCATCAAGTTTTGCAGCAGTCTCAGTTTCAAAGTTATCACTTAGCAATGAACATCTGCTGGTATATAAGTATTTACATGGAGTATCTAAATAAACATATTGTCCCTATATTCTTGTTTTGATCTCTCTCTCCCCGTCTCTCTCTTTTTTCTTTTTCAAGGGAAGTAATTTAGTTCGTTTAATTTAAAGAATGCAATCTTTAATGGTAAAAGATGGTGTGTGATCTAGGAATTTTTGTTTGAAAAATTAAGACTAAATAAACTCGTTCAACTTCATTTCCAAGTAAAAGTATTGGGACAGGAAAACCTTGCGAGAGCCATAAAATCAGGACTTGAAATGTGTTTAACTTTAATGCACTAACAAGTAGAAAGGAATATGGTTTTCTATAATTGGTCATCTTAGTTTAAATTGGTCAGTTAGCTTAATGTTGGATTAGATGAATGCAAGTTTTTAGTCTGAGTTTATAGCTGATGGACAGGTTACTGGAAATCGTAGTGTGTTCTCTGGAAGGTATGATCGACATTTATGTAACTTTCTACATCTTTGCATTTCATTTCTTGTGACAATTTAGTTTCACTGTGAGTTTTTATAATCAGTTGGAGTTTTAAGAATTCTACTCATACAAGTTTTCATGAATGGTTTCTTTTCTAAACATGAGATGAATCTTCAAAGAATGGGGATAGAGGATAGGTTACATGAGTAATCTTGTGCCTATGTAAATGAACACTCCTTTACAAGTAGAGCAGAACTATCATAAATAAAAGGCTTTCTGACAATGATGGATATTTTGTTCCCTTACCATGTAGTGATTGACACTGAAAGGGATTGATGGAATTAGTGCAAGTTTCTTAAGAAATCATCCCGTGCCGGAACATCCATTTTGCAATTTCTATCAAGTTGCATCGAAGAATGACCTTTCTGTTCTTATATTCTATTATTCTCATTTCAGCTAAGAAATCCCGTCTAGGTTTCCCTTTTCCCTCTTGACTTGACGGAGGATGTTGAATATTGGTGCTTTTCTAAATGTTTTTTCCTATCTTGTAATCACTACTTTCTACCCTCAATTATATGGCCAAATTCCTAGGAATGTCAAATGGTTTGCATGGATAGTGAGAAGCATATCATAGAAATCTTTTGATGCAAAAATTTTTCTATTCGTATCACTAAAATTTAGAAGATGTGGGTTGCCTTTGAGGTATTAGGATGCACCAACCACAGGATTTTGTACTATGACAGTATTCTTGGAATGAAGGATCAGGCTTATTGTTGTAATTGTGCTTGTGGTGCAATGTGGGGAAGGTATTTTGACTGCTTTTGAGGCTGTAAAAGACGAATTCTTAGGATTCTTATGATTCCCAGATGCTATATTTTAGGTATTTTGGAGATCTAGTGTGTATATTGTCCTCTAAAGGATGGACTGTAATCTTCATGCTCAGTTTGGGATCTTCAGTATTTATAGAATGAAGGATATAAAAAGGGGCAAAACACCAAATCTAGGCAAAGGCGAAAGAGTTGCAAAGTTTTGATGTAACTTTAATGCTTGATTCTAAAATGATTTGAATAAAATGCATGAACTGGAGTCTTCAATGATTGGTAATTGAGTTTCAAGGAGCATGGGGTTGACCAACTTTATGAATACTTCTTGGCTAGGTTCTTGGTTGAGGACAGGGAGAAGATAATCATTCTGGACAAAAAGAAAAAATGAAGTTGGTTTGACTTAGTGACATGACAATTTAGCAAGTTTTCATAGGTTAGGATGAAGTTATGGCTTTATTTAGCAAGCTCCACACCACAAACAGAGAGTGCAGAATTATTTGGGAAGTGGTGTGTTGGCAGCCAAGCTTCAAGAATGGAAGTATTCGGCTTAAAACACACTACAACAAATTTGAGTTTGAGTTTCCATGCACAAGGTATAGCCAAATTGATAGTAGAAAGAGAAAAAAGTGTCACAAATATAAACAAAACATGTGTTTTTGGCCGGAAAAAAACGCAAATTTCTGAACTAGAGTGTTTTATGACCGTTTTACAACGTCATAAATCTATGACACTTAATAAGGGGCTATTTAGGACGCTGAGTTGAGATAAGATGTTTGGAGTTCATATGTGTGTGTTTTGGGGTAAGAGTTATTTGGTTTGAGTTCATATGTCTGTATTTAGGATGCAGAGTTGAGTTCATATTTCTGGATTTCTGATGCAGTTTTTTAAATTCTAAATAATATGCTTTTATGATCATTATTTTTGTTTTGAAATTTTTTTGTTTGATAATTCGATCTATCTTTGTTTGAATAAAATATGGATTACAATTTTTTTCTTTTAATTTTTAATACTTTTCTTTCTTTCTTTTTTAGGCTATGAACAACAATTAATCCATTACATTTCTTGTAAAAATATGGTTAAATAAAACGAGAAACTAAAGCGAAATCAAAAGTTTTGATTCGAGCTATTTTTTCACGATGAATTTCATTATCATCATCTTTTTTTTCTTCTTCCTATTATTGCTTTATATTTTTACTATATCATGAATTTTTTTAATTAAATCTCTCCCATCATCGTAATAACCAATAGAATGTCACCACATTTCTTCAATAGTTTCACTTTCATTTCTTCAAAATTTGGAGGATCATCAAAGAACAAATTTCTATTTTTCACTAATTTTTGCTGGAAAATGTTCAAGGAATTTTTTTTTTTTCATTTTACGGTTTTTTTTGTTCATACTTTTGAACTACATACATACTTTTCGTCTAAATATTCCTAACGCTCGTTTAATATGTGATTTCATTACATATAAATATTGCACTTAATGTAGATAAAATATAATCAACAACCCTACAATATACTTTAACGGTCATCAGTCTTATAGTAGTCGGAAGTGATTGTCGAAGTTGATTATCGAAGATGATTTTTGTTGGAGTTTGTAGTCAGAGGTGGTTGTCGGAGCCTAAAGTTGATCACATGAAGGTGTATTGGAGTTGGTTGTCGAAGTTTATTATCAGAGATGGTTTTCGAATTCCGGAGTTGGTCGAGCGAAAGTGGTCATCGAAGTTGATCATCGAATATGATTTTCGTTGGAGATTGTAGTTGGAGGTGACTATCGGAGTCCGAAGTTAGTTGCATGAAGATTGTATTAGAGTTGGTTGTCGGAGTTTGTCATTGAAGGTGGTTGTTGAAGCCTCGAGTTGGTCATTGGAGTTGCTCGCTCAAAGCTGATCATCGAAGGTGATTTTCATCAGAATTTGTAGTCAAAAGTGGTTGTCAGAGCCTATGAAGATGGTTGTCGGAACCTAATAGGGTATGTGCACTCTAGAGACCGTGGGTGTTGCTTGTCCCCTCACAGTGGGAGGTAAAAGAAATTACTCTCAAACATAAACTCTTTTAGGTCAAAAGCTTGTGGAAATCACATAGTTTTTAGTTCAAATGCTGTTTTCTCTCACTCATGTTGCTTTCATATCTATAGGTTGGGCAGATTCAATACTGTGGGTTTTGATCTAGGTTAAGTAAATTCCACATTCCTACCAAAATATAGATTTGACTATTGTGGTTGAAAGTATGTTTTGTACCTTTTGAGTATTGAAATTGTTTGGGATGTTTTAAATGTTAGCACTTTATAATTTATTTTGAGTGTAAAAGTGTCATTAGCGTAGGCATTTTTTAGTTTGTTTTGATAGTGAAAATGTCACTTTGGACACTTTTTTAGTCAAACTATCATTTAGATATTCTTTAGGAACATTTTAAGTGATTTTATGAGATTTGGTCTCTTTTTAATTTGTTCTAGATTGAAAGTATCACTAAGACCTCTTTTAGTTGCAATAAATCTTTTTATGAACTAGTGTATGTGCAGTTGTTAATTGTCGATCTATATATATATGTTTAGCTCTTTGAGATGAGTTTATGTTTGTTGGTTCCAGTTTTGTGGGCCTTTAAGTCACATATTGTAAAAATAAAAAGAATGGCAAAGGAATCGATCTACAATGTCATTTTTTTGCTTTGTCATTTGGTTCAAGACTTTCCACCATAAGCAGAAAAAGTATGTACTTCGTTCTTCTTAATTTTAATAAATATTTCTCACACTATGACTTTGGTTATAATAGTAGAAGGAAGAAGGTAAAGCGTTAGTGAGATTGAAGTTATATATATATGAGCTCGCTCGTCATAGTGCAAAGAAATTTTAAGAAGGTTGACAAGTAAAGACAATATATCTATGGTAAAATTGTCGATTATTAATGAACACTTTTTTTTCTTTATTCTCATGTGCTTATATATTGTACTTTATAGATTTATGTCTCGATGGTCTCTAATATAAGGTTTCATAGAGTAAAATGCAATATTTATAAGACGTTCTTTCTTAAATTCTAGTTTTAAAGTGTTGGATTAGATTAAGTATTGAAATGTTATGACTATCTTACAATTATGGTAGTCATAGATCAGTTGTATTGATAAATTATTTAGTTGTTTGTGTTTGATAAATCATGTTAAAATGTAATTAAAGAGTTGTTATATTAGTCTCCTTTTGACAACCTTAGTTACTTGGGTTGATAAGTTATTGTTTATGTTGCTTCTTGCTTGTTCAAAATATATACTTGTTGAGTTTGTTCTTTTAGGTGTTATTGTTAAGTTGTTTGTGGTTCATTATTTTTTTACTTGAGTGTCAAAGTGAGGCCTTAAGCACTTTTTAGTTTGTTTCAAGATTAAAAGTGCCCCTTAGATATTACTTATGGGTATTTTACATGGTATTCATAGACAAAGTGTGACTTAGGCACCTTTTAAGAGCATTTTAGGTGGTTTTGAGGGATAAAGGGAGACAAACACTTTTTGGTTTGTTTTGGGAGTGAAAGTGTCGCTTAGACACTTTTTAAAAACTTTTACGTTGTTTTCAAAGTCAGTGTGACTTAGACACTTATTTGAAAAATTTTATGGATTTCGAATCTCAAAACGAAACTTAGTCAGTTTTATGGAACTTATTAGGTGCCAAAGTGATAGTTGGTCACTTTTTAGTTTGTTTGGAAAGTGAAAGTATCACTTAGACACTTTTTTGGAACTTTTTTAATATGGTTTTCATTGTCAAAGTGTGACTTAGCTACATTTTAGAAACATTTTAGGTCGTTTTGAGGGTCAAAGTGAGGCTTAGACACTTTTTTGTTTGTTTGGAGAATTAGAGTGTCACTTAGACCCTTCAAAACTTTTGACATGGTTTTCATAGACAAAGTATGACTTAACTACCTTTTAGGAGCATTTTAGGTGGTTTTGAGGGCCAAAGTGAGACGTGGACACTTTTTAGTTTGTTTCGAGATTCTAGGAATCTTT
Source organism: Benincasa hispida (assembly GCF_027475165.1). Classification (NCBI taxonomy): domain Eukaryota; kingdom Viridiplantae; phylum Streptophyta; class Magnoliopsida; order Cucurbitales; family Cucurbitaceae; genus Benincasa; species Benincasa hispida. Next base: position 37,487,349 of record NC_143483.1, read on the forward strand.
TATGTGGTTTTCATATTCAAAGTGACATTTATACACTTTTAGGAACTTTTTATGTTTCAAAGTGTCACCTAGACACTTTTTAGAAATTTTTTAGATAGTTTTGAAAGCCAAAGTAAGACTAGCTAGACATTTTTTAGTATGTTTTGAGAGTAAAAGGGGTTTTATTAGGCCTTGCACAAACCAAGTAGAATTACATGTTTTCTTTAGTTGGTGGATTATATTACTCCCTTTAATAGTTTTAATTTATCTTAATTTTTTTATTTTCAATAACGTAATCATTTTATTTTAAAGTAGGTTAAAATATACTTTTAGTCCCGAAGGTTTAAAGTTATCGATTTGGTCCCTAAAGTTTCAAAGTGAATATTTTAGTCTCTAAAGTTTGAGAAATAGTTCTTAATGGTTCTTGATGTTACTTTGACCATTTGTTGACTAATAGTAAAATAATGTGGCAGCTGATTTGGCAAAAATGTATTAATTTTATATTTTTGTTTGACTGGTGTGGTCTCTCTTTCCCATCTCTCTTCTTTCAACCCAGCAAACCTGACACCATCATATCAGTTCTTGCTGCGTGTCGTACACTTTAGTTTTGCTAGTGCATTCGTGTTGGACACTTGGACACACAGACACTTGTTGGGCACATATTGGAAGTTTGTTATGCAATGGATGTGTTAACCACTAGTTGTACAGAGTCATGATAGGATCAACATTTGGTAGGCATGCATCAAACACTTTTTACATATACTAAGTCAACACATATATGATAAAAATCATAAAGTTTGAGTGTGAAATACATCAAACTAATTTTTTACTTATAGAAATGAATAAATTGATTGGCTATGAATTTCCTTCTTGTTTAAAAATGATGTATATTTTAAAAAATGTATGTTTTAATAAATGTATCCTTATTGTGTCCTTGTCCTAATTTTTTTAAAATGATGTGTCATTGTGTCACTATCGTATCGTATTCATGTCTTGTATCTGTATTAGTGCTTTTTTTTTTTTAGCTCTCATCTCTCTTTTCCATTCCTTCTTCTTTCCTATCTGAAGGAGAAGCCACTTCATTCAGCTTTGTTCTTTTGGACGAATGAGAGAGGTACTTTAAAAAGAGATCTAAACGTGTATGTGGGTTTTCTTCAACTTGTTCAAAAACTTGAAATTAATGGCTAAAAAATAATTATTCACCTCATAAGAGAACAAAGATGTGTTAATATTACATGTTTAAAGGAAAGAGATACTTTCTACTGATCCTAATCAACAAAATTAATCAAAGAGAAAAAGCTTTATAATACATTCGTTGAATGTAAATACGTAAGTGATTGTGAATTCTCTGTGATCTTTTGTACTATCTTTAAAATAAAAACAAAGATCCAAGCTTCTTGCATAGTGGATGTAAGGGATCACGGTGCCTGGCTTGCTGAGTTGAAGGAGACAATGGAAAAGAGAGATTGGAGAGAGAGGCCACATCAGTAAAATAAAATATTAAATTTATATATTTTGCCAAATCAGCTAGTTAAGTCATATTTTTAACTGTCATATCATTTTACCATTAGTCAACAACCAGTCAAAGTAATCTCAGGGACCATTTCAACTATTTTTTAAATTTCGAAGACTAAAATGTTCCTTTTGAATATTTAGAGAGAATTGATGGAATTGAGAGATAATTGAGAGAAGGGAAAATTTAATTTAAAAAAGAAAATTGTATTAAGTTCTGTAATGTATTCTGTATCAATAAAAAAAAAAAAAAAAAAAAAAAAAAAAAAAAAAAAACCAATATTATGTGAAGGGAGTTATCTCCTCACCCACTCTCCACTCTCTTGCAAACTGTACCTGAGTTATTTTCCAATTTCTTTTAAATTTAAATTATTATTATTTCTTTAAATAATTTTAATAAATATATATTAAATACATATATATATATATATAATTAAATGAAAATAATAATAATAATAAATTAATTAACAATTAATTAATTTATTTTAAACATCACTTATTTATTCAATTATGCATTTAAATCATATTAAAATGTATATATCTCTTTTAACCTATAGTTTTAGTATGAATCTCATTCACATTAATTTTACTCTATAATTTTAATATGAATTCAATTCATATTGAACTAATAATTGAATCTTTTTCAAATATTATTCTCTCATTATATAGTTTTAATTATAAATTATATTTATAATTAATTATATACTATAATATATCAATATACATTATACTTTATATTAATCATATTAATATAAAATTTCCTTAAATAACTTGCACAATCCAAATTATTAAAAAAAATTAACTGGTCCTTGTTTTGCTCTTAGTGAGCTAGCAATGTGACTTAATGGACCTATAGATTAGAAGCTTCAATGATTCAAGATTAATTTAATTAAAGAGTTTAATTAAATTAACATTCATTAGCTGTGGATCACTTTACTAAAGACTCATAGCTGCACTCTTTGCACTGTAGATATATTTTTGTGTCCATGAATATAACCAGTCATCAACAAGTTGATTCTTCACAAATTTCTCGTAATTACAACTAGGTCAAATTGCTGTTTTATCCCTGTAATTACTTCTTTCTCCTTAAGTCTCATGGATCTTCTAATAAACAACCTGTTTATGGTTCTACCATAAACAAATCCCTTTCAGGCTAATGAGAGGGATGAACCCCTTGTTCAAGACCCAGAGTCAGCATTTAAGAAAGCAATTCATCTACTTTGCTTGAAAGCGGGAATGAGTAAGTTTCATCTTGTGGAGCTACGTTTCCAACTCCCTACTTGGACAAATACCCAAAATGAAGATTCATTTAGTCGGTGACTCAGGCCACTCTCACCCATACAAATCAAAGGGTTGACCTGATAGATAGGAGTCCATAAATCACTTAGGATTGAAATTGAGTTACCTATGGTCATCGTATGAAATGTTAGTCTCTTCAATTAACGGTGTTATAAGAGAGACATTAATCATTTCTTGATCCGATCTTGTACAAACTTTTTGTATATGATACACCCACTTACATGTCTCCACATGAACAATTTGTATCAAATCGTTTGTAGCACTTACAACTCTCTAGTAACATTTACAAAGTAGGTCGTATCTGCATTGTTATTAGTAAGGTACCCAACCTTATCATTTTACTGTAGATCTTTTAGGTTATTACTTGAACACGATCCATTTGTATGTCTACTACATACTATTCAAGCTACATCAAATAACCCATGATCTTAGTTTATTGGATTGAGTTAGTATGATCTAAATGTCGGGTAAAAATACTTTTTATTTTATTAAATAAATAATTTTTGTTTACAAAATATAAACTACGAGACCCACGAGATTTAGGGCACTAATCTCAACAATCTCTCACTTGTTCTAAAGTTCGTGGGGTGTACAATACAAATATAATTAAGTACACAATACAATAAACTAGGGCATACTTTATACTGTACAATACTTCTACTTTCCCTAAAAAAGATGACGCATATCCTATAGACCCAGACTTTCCAGGTGATCCTTAAATACTTTAGCCATGAGAGTCTTCATAAATGGATCAGCAACATTTGCTCCGAAGCAATCTTTGTGACGATCACATCCCCCCCTTCACAATCACCCGCATGAGATGATACTTGTCTTGATGTGCTTCCCTCGTTTGTGTCTTTGAAACTCCTTGAAGTTTGCCACGATACCACTATTATCACAATAAAGGGTGATGGGCATTGGCATATTTAGAATGACTTCCAAATCTGTCAAAGATTTCCTGAGCTAGACAGCTTCTTTAGGGCTTCACAAGTAGCTACATATTCTGTCTCCATGGTATAGAGTCAGTAATACATCCTTGCTTGAAAAATGCTCATACTATAACTCCTACATTAAGAGTGAACATTGATCCTAATGTGGATTTTTTAGAATCTGTATGAATCTAAAAATTAAAGTCAGTGTATCCTGTAAGGATTCAATTCTTAGCACCATACACGAGTATATAGTCTCCCATTCTTCTAAGATACTTGAGAATGGTCTTAAATGCAATATAGTGATCAAATCCTAGATTGGATTGATATCTACTGACTATTCCTACTGTATAGAAATGTCCGACCTAGTACACATCATTGCATACATAAGGCTATCTATTACAAATGCATATGGAATCGTCTCATCTCCTCAACCTTTTGAGTTGTCTGAGGACGTTGTTCCTTAGACAAATTAATTCCATGCTTGAAATGTAATAAAACTTTCTTTGAATTCTACATCGAATACCTAACAAGCATTTTATTGATATACGATGGCTGAGACAAGGCCAACATTTTGTTCTTACAATCCTCAATAATCTGAATCCCTAGAACAAATTGTGCCTCACCCAAATCTTTATTTGAAAATGAGCAGCCAACCATTTTTTAACGTTAGTTAGTAATCCAACATCATTTCCGATGAGTAGGATATCATCTACATACAATACTAAGAAAGTTATTGAAATATTAATGATCTTCTTGTATCCACAAAGTTCATCAATATTTTGATCAAAGCCACAAGACTTGATCGTAGTATCAAATTTTATATTCCAAGATTGAGATGCTTACTTCAATCCATAAATGGACCAATTAAGTTGGCAAACTTTTTGCTCTTGACCTTGGGTAATGAATCATTTTGATTGTTTTATGTATTCTCATCAAGATTACTGTTTAGAAAGGAAGTTTTGCCGTTCATTTTCCATATTTCTTAGTCATAATATGTGACAATAGATAAGAGAATATAGATAGACTTCAATATGACAATAGGTGAGAAAGTTTCATCATAGTCCACTCCTTCAACCCCGATATACCCCTTTTGCCACCAGTCTAGCCTTACAGGTTTGCGCCTTTGCATCTACACCTCTCTTTCTCTTGTATATCCATTTGCACCTTATAGGTTTTACCCCATCAGGTTGATCTACAAGATCCCAGATCGACTTGAAGTACATAGACTCCATTTCAAAATTCATGGCTTTAATCCATTCATCTTTTCCACATTACCCACTACCTGGTCCTCTTGCTTGAACATTCATCAGACCACAAAGGTCTGACGTATAAACTCTAAGGGCTCTTTGGCTCATAACCCTTTCCCGTAAAAGGTCGTTTTGTCATTTTTTCTTATAGACAAGATTCACAAGCAGGTAATAATTTTCTTTTAACTCTTTTAGAAGTCAATTATTGATCTCTTAATCCTATTGAGATGTATGTGACCCAGTCTTAGATGCCAAATATGGACAAACTTTTGGTCCTTTATTTTGTGTTGTTGCATTGTTGAACATTTTAACACTATGGACCATTTTAGATGCTAACAACCTTAGCACATATAAGTTATTTTCGTTTATTATCAAACAAATTTCAATACTGTTTTTCGAAACAAACAGTTTATCACAAACAAATGATATTTTATAAGAATATTTCAAAAAACTTGATACAAAAATTAAGTTCTTTTTAAAATTAGGAACAAAGTAAACATTGTCTAACAATATAAATTTCTTTTTTAAAAAAATAACTTCAAGCTTCCAACTACAACTGCCGAGACGACCTGCCCTGTCCCAGCTCGTAGACTCATATCTCTAGCCTCCAGCTGCTGCCAGGAACTAGTTCTCTGTAAAGAATAACAAATATGGTTACTGACCCTTAAATCAAGTATCCAGGCTAAATCATCATTTTCCACTAAACAAGTTTTCAGAACTAGTAAATTATATTTACCTTCTTTAGCCTTATTCTTCTTAGCCAAATACTTTAGGTAGTTCCGTTTCTAGTGTCCATCCTAGTTGCAATGAAAACAAGTTCCCTTTGCAACCTTGACCTTTTTATCCTTCTGGGTAGCAGTCGCAATGGTAGATTTATTCCCTTTTCCTGTTCTTCTTTCATTTCTTTGTGAGAGAGAAATAAGACATAGACTTAGTTCCAGAGGTAGAACCCCTATGAGAATTTTTTTCGAGGAACTGACAACATTTGCCCTCCCCCCCCTTTGTGTTGTTCTTTAACTTTCATCAAGGACTCGTAAATCTATAGCTCATTGAGAAGGGTGCAAAGTTGTATTCTGGTGTAAAGTTGTATTCTATCTTGTTCATTACAGCATTGTTGCGAAACTATAGGAAACTTTTCAGAAGAGTTTCTAGAATAAAGCTTACTTGGCTGGACTTATCTATGAAAACTCTGTTCATTTTTGCCACGTTGAAGTGGACCATCATGTTAAGGTTATGCTCCCTAAAAAATGATCCTTCGTTCACCTGACATTGAAGATGAACTTGAGAGTGTCATGCTTGAGGTGTGTGGATGGTTTCCCAAACATCTCACGTAATGACTTCATGATCTCGTGTGCAATGATCATGGTCTCATGCTTTTTTTGCCAAGATTTCAGTTAAACTTATCAAAATGTAGACTTGGGCCTTATTTTTTGCCTTGGTCCACTTGTCATAAGAATCACAAACATTTCGTGATGCAGTGGGTCCAGGGACTGGAGGACAATCCTCCATTAGAATAAATTTTAGGTCGTCGATGACTAAGACAATGTTTATCGTATTTTTCCAACTAGTATAGTTTTCACTGGTTAGTTTATTGGTACCAAGCAATTAAATAACAACACTAGTCATATTTATAAATATGCTGAAACAAAACAAATTATTTATGTTAGATATTTTCGCAAAACTTATTTAATCCAACCAAATTTAGCAAAATTGTAATGAACCCCAATATCATTTAATTTTGTAATGATACTTCAGTGATTTAGAATAAATGCCGCATCGGGGTGTACAATTGTTTCTTAATTGAAGTGAAACACTTTCAACTAATTATAACACTAGAATAACTCTTTTTCTATAATACTTAGTTACCATTGATTTAGTGAAGAAATCATTAATTTTTTTAATGTTTTTCTAGAAGTGTAACAATTCATTTTCAACCTTATAGACCCGCCCCAATAAGCTTGCCTTAGGGAAGGAAAAAATTGGTACAATGACTATAGCAATCTTATACATTTTTGGAGTTTGCTCTGTCCCTTTCCATGCAAACACCATCCTAAGGGGAATCTCCCAGTGAAGGGAATCGAATTCCCCTAGAAACTTGAGATCGCCTTGCATTTTGTTTTCAATTTTTAAGGAAACCAAAATAGCAAAGAAAATAGAAATAATAATGGATAACATTAAAGGAAGCATGCTTTAAAAGAAGAAACAAAGGAATAAAACAACAAACTTTTGTTGAATCCCGAACTCTTCACGTTTTGCTCTCTGTCTTCTCACGAACGTTTCTTCAACGAACAGGGGACACCATCGCAAGTGCAATCTTGTTATTCTCTAAGAATCCAAGGGTAGAAGAATGGTCTCTATAACCTTGGAGGAGGAAGAATAATAAAAAATGGTTGAGAGGAAAATTTTTTAGAGGAAATCTAGATTAGAGGCTAGGGTTTTTCACAATGAATCCTTTAAATTGGCCATAAAGGGATATTTATATGGAGAAAGGTTTACCTCTTCTCAAAGTCTTTCCCAATTTACCTTTAAGCCCAATTAATTAAATAATATCTATTCAATTAATTAACATACCAATTCAATAACCATATATATTAAATCTAATTTAATATATATAGTTAATTAATTAATAAACAAACATCACATGTTTATTTGCCTTCACCTCTCAAAATTAATTAATTAATTCTTCATGAATCTAATTTATAAGAATTTAATATTTAAATCTTATTCAAATATTTCTCTCTTAATTATAGACCACATTTATAATTAACCATATCATATTAATCTCATTAATATGTTATTCCATCAATTGACTTGAACAATTCAAATCCTTCATCTTATCTATCCTTTAGTGAGCTAACAAGGGGAATTTATGAACCTACAGATTAGAAGCTCCAATGATGTGAGATTAATTAATTAAACTTTTTAATTAAATTAATTAATCTTCATTAACTACCGATCACTTCATTAAAGACCGATAACTGCACTCTTCGCACTTAGATATGTTTCTATATCTATGGATATAACAAATCAACAATGAGTCAATTCTTCACAAATCACTCATAATTACAGTTGGGTTAAATTATAGATCCCCAAAATGGTAGGCTTGTTGAGTTGGCTAACAAGACCATTCTCACCCATGAAAATTAAAGGATTTCCCTCATAAATAGGAGTTCACAACTCACTCAGGATTAAGGTCAAGTCACCTATGGTCATCCTAGTGAAATGTAAGTATCTTCTAGTAACGGTGTTATATAGATAGATTATTCATTTCTTGATCCGGTCTTATAAACTCTTTGTATAGAATATCCCTGCTCTCATGTCTCCACATGAACGATCAAGATCTGATCATTTGTAGCACTTTACAACAATTGTAACATCTACAAAGTAGGTTGTATTCGTAGCGTCAGTATGATAAAATGTCTTATTCATCTACTATAGACCATTTAGATTATCACTTAAACATGATCCACCTGTATGTCTCCACATACATGTTTAAGTTCCATATAATAATCTTGGATATTAGTTTATTGGATTGAATTATTGCAGTTTAAACGTCAATAAAATACCTCTTATTTTATTAGATATATGATTTGTATTTACAAACTACAAGATATATGAGATTTGGGACATCAACTCCAACAATTAGGGCACCACGAGGAAGAGCATGAAAAAAAAATACGAACTAATGAAGAAGGTCGTAGGATGTGTTGACACACGTCATTCTTCCACTTACTATAAACACTTTCTCCATTCACCTTGATATTGACCCATGTAAACACCATTCTAAGGAAGGTTGCACCCAGGGCATCCTGAGGCCATGTATAGATCTCATAGTATGAACTGTTAGGGAGAACGTGAGTGGAAAAATAACATATCATATACATCTTTTTCCTCCCACTAAGTGTTTTAGGATCTAGGGCTTGTTAACTTAGGTAAATCCGGCTAATTAAATTAACTAAGTCATTGTTAATTTGCTCAATATGACGCTTAATTGAATATTTTAACAATATATGATTATTATTTATTAAAAATATTAATAAATCTAATCATGTATTGCATGTATGTAAAATATTTGACTAATTTACCTCCCAGGTCGGTTTCTAGGTAGGGGTGTTCTCTTACAATCAATTTAAATACCCCCAATCCTGGACAAAATCTTCTTTAGACATAGGTCTTATATAGACAAACATTTTATTAATTAATCTTTTATTTTTTCAATTTTAATCTTATAGACAAATTATATGTTGCATATGATGTGATATTAAAACTATAGGTTATAAATATAATATGATTATATTTATTTTAATTAAACAATTATGAGATAATTATTGGTGGTTTTTCTCCGTAACCGAACGAGATAGTGGGAGGTTACATTCAGTTTTCTTAACTGAAGAATAAAATGAAAATAGTTTTCATTTTGCAAAGAGATCGAATAATCTCCTTACGATTAGTACACTGTCCATCGTTTAGCTAACGAGAGCATACACAATAGCTCAAGTTTTACTAAACGATCGTATACATGCGTAGATTTCCTAAATGATCGTATAGCCTTTTCTAAACGAGCGCGCGTGAGAGCGATTTACCTAAAAAATTGTCTAAACGATCAGCCCCGATTTACTAAATGATCGTGCACCTTTTGCTAAACAATCAAACACCCGTGTACACGATAGACACTAAATCTCTCCCACTTGCTTAGTCGTTGTAAACGATCATAGTTTCCTCCTCCCCTCTACCAAGTCCAACAGAGCCCACACCTCCTGGATTCTCACTCAGAGAATATCGAGGTTACTGAGTGGTGATGTCCTCCTTACTGTCTGTTCTTGTAGTAGGCTGCGCGGTGGTGAGCGACAGCGAGATTTGGTGGACGGTAGACTTGTTGATCACAGCGACAACGAGAGTTGTTGTTCCTAGAGCGAGATTTAAAGAGAAGAAAAGTGCTTCAAGAGATATGTCTCTTGTATCTTTGTATTTAAGTTTGAAAAGTATGTCGTAATTTGTTGTTAAATGCATAACTTATCTGTTTGTTTGTGAATATGGTATGTCTGTCACAATGAATTTGAAACGATGTTGTTTCCACTCATAGGTCCTCTTTGATAAGAGTTCCTTCATATTTGCCTTCCAACTTAGCAAATTAGAAAACATATAGGAATAGGTAGCCTAATAAGGATCTTCTCTTGTCCATATCCCTTATAAAGTCAAAGTTAACATAACCATACAACTTTATATTTGCTTGTTTAGTGTTATGATAGGTTAACTTAGCACTTTTGGACCAAATTAGATGCTTAGGTATCCATTTAGTGGCCTTCCAATACTTTTTGCCAGGGGTAGACATATATCTGCTTACAAGACTAGCACAATAAGATGGATCAGACCTTGTAGAGATCATTAGATACATCAAACTACCCACTGCTTGACTGTAAAAAACTGATTGCATCTGAGTTAGGTGTTCAATGTCTAATCCGGTAGGAGAATTAGCTGAAGATAGTTTGATATAATTTGCAATAGAGATAGTAACTGGTTTGGCATTAGATAGATTAGATGCAACGACCCGACCCCCTAGGACTCGAGTTAGGCCATTACTAAATACATGTATGCATGGAACTTAAAACGACAGCCTTTTATAGTGAAATAAATGCTAAATAAATAAGGTAAATTCAAAAGACCCTCATTAAATTCAAATATTAAAAACAGACGATAGGGTACCCATAAATCATAAATGATAATAAATAGGTCTGAAAACAAATCTTAATAGTAAGTTTCAAACATCAAAACTAAAAGTTGAAAAACATGAAAAGAAATTTAAATATCATGAGCGGAAGCATAAAACTGGTCCTAGTGGCTCGATCAGGAATTCTGCTTGTCAATCGCCGGTGCATCTCTACCTTTACCTGAAACGACAACATGAGAAATGATGAGTATAAAATACACAGTAAGTAACCCCACTACTAGAGTCAGGCTAGGCATCCATGTCCTCTAGATGCCTACCTCTGGTGGAACATATAAACTTCTCTAGTCCTCATGGGACACATACATACATGAAAAACTAATTTTTATCCTACTGTAGTTAAGTATGCGTACTACCTTTAGTAAGTCCTGTAGGACCCACAACCTCTGATGAATCCCGAAGAAAAGCACCACTTCTAGTGAATCTCGAAGGAAACCACCATCTCTAGTGAATCCCGAAGGAAACACAACCTCTGATGAATCCCGAAGGAAATACAACCTCTGGTGAATCCCGAAGGAAACACAACCTCTAGTGAACCCCGAAGGAAACACAATATCTAGTGGGCATCTAACTAATCAGTGAGGACACTATCACAATCTCAACATCACAAGTATCACAACATGGTTCTATAACATACATATACACCTCAACATCATGGCTATACAATATACATATATGCCTCAATATGCTCAGATAAAATATAACCTAATGGAATCAAATATCATCTCATGATAGCATTCAAGTACCTATGTGCACAATTAATCTTTCAGATCCTCATACAAGAACATACATCGGTTATATTATACTATCAGTTTATCATGCTATTGTTCTGTCATTATATCAATTTTTCATACTAGCATACATCTAATGCCTGGCCTGTGGGCAGTTCCAATAGTAAGATTACTTATCTAAAATTTCGTCACAAATTTTAATCCACGTAATTAATCTTCTTAAAATCTTTGGAAGATTTGAATAAACCCTATCACATAAATTACAAATTTTAATTGAGCACCCTTGGCCCAAAACAATAAATCCAAAGATTTAAACTTATTCCTTAGGATCTAAATCCAATTAACCAAATTAATCCAAACACCCCCAATTTAACTTACCAAAGTTGTGGCTTGGTTCGAAGTCAATTCCAAAGTTCTAATTATTTGTCCAATGTGAACCTAAATCAAAACCAAAGTTTAATAACTAAATTTTCAACAATTACCCTTAATCCAAAGGAGAACTAAACCAACTATTCACCCAAAACTTACCAAAATTGGCGAAACTCATAATCTTGTCGGTAGCACCCAAAAGACTTTAAAATCCCTCCAAACTTTGTATCTAAAATCTAAAATCACAATTAAGCCAGTAATTAGGCCCATAGTTGGTTGTGTATTCAAAACTTGAACAACAAATCCTCAAATTCCCAACAAAACTCACCAAACTAGTAGACCCGACGAGCGACGACGACATCCTACTTGAGAAGGTGTCGGAATGAAATCGCACAACCTAGGCAATAGCGACTCGCAACTAGAGATGGCAAGCTACAAATTCGTGGGTTAGAGAGAGAGAGGCGGGTGACCGAAGTTCGCCATCGAGCGGCGCGCAGCTGGTGGGAGTTGGATCCAGCCGACTGAGGGAGGGGCGGTGTCGGCTCACGAATGACGAGGCGACGCTTCAGATCTGGCTTTTCTGGCGGATTCGACACGGAGGACAAGGGCCACCTGCTGGATCCGCGATTGAGACAACTAGGATGCGCGTCTTAGATCTGTGACTCGGTGTCGACTTCAGTGGCTGGGAGGAAGCAACGGCGCGACGAGCAGCGTGAAAGAGGGCGAGTGGCGTGGAGGCTGGGTCGATGTTGGATGGTGAGGAGAAGAAAGGGACCGGGGGGCTGCTTTGCATGAGAAGAAAAAGAGGAAGGGGAAAAAAGAAAAAAATAAATATGGAAAAAAATAAAATATTTTATTTTATTTTATTTCATTATATCTTATCTTACCTTAGTTTATTCTCTTCCTTTCAACTTTTAAATCCCTTGTTCCCTTAAAATTTTCAATTCAAAAATAATTTAACGAACCCCCTCCTAAAATGAAATTAATTTCTGACATTAATTTCAAATTAAATTTGTGTGACATAAAAGTCCAAGTTCCACAATTTCCTTTTGATTAAACAATTAAGACGAATCATCCCTTTCTTAGCAATCAAATCACAATAATTACACTTAAATTTCTCAAAATTCCAAAAATGCCCTTTAGTTTTAGAAAAATACTGAAATTTCATTTAGAACAAAAAAATTCAGGGTGTTACATTAGATCTTCTAATTATTTTCTCACAATAGCTAGCTTGACTGATACTCGGAGTAGAGAATTCTTGTCTCTTGTGATTTCAATCCCTAGGATCTTTCTTGACTTACCCATATCCTTCACGTCAAACTTCTTCTTTAAAAGATCTTCGACATGAGTTAAATAATCTTTAGAACTTCCTACTAGCAGCATGTCATCAACATAGAGAAGTAGATATACCTTTTCCTTGTAGGAAGTTGAGTTCACATAGGTACATATATCATAAGTATTCCTCTGGAACCCAATACTCCCTATATAATCATTAAACCTTCTATATTAACATCTAAGGTGGTGTTTAAGTCCATAGATAGACTTGTTTAGAAGGTAGTAGAGGTCATCTTTCCCATTTTCCTCAAAACCCTTAGGCTGCATGATAATGAGCAGAAATGCACGTTATTACATTGCTAAGTTATTAAACAATGAGGGTTTGCGTTGATAAAATATGTTAGATTGCGTCTAAAAAGCATTAAGTTTATAACATTGCAGTTGCATGCATTCATCGCATAGAAACAGTTGATTTTTATATTTTTATGCAGATTATGCATTGATGCAAGGCGGAAAGAGCGATCACAAGAAATCAACCACGCGCAGCATTACCACAAGGCTTTTCGGTGATTTGTGTTCGCAAACATCTGCTCAAGAAGAATTTCCCAATAAAGCTGGCGCAACTTGGTGGGCGCAACTGGGTGAAAGGCATAATTAATCACAATGGGATAGAAAGCTGATGACGGTCGAATCCAAATTAAGTTGATAGCCGCTAACGATAACAAGTACACTTAGCTTTTCAGTGACAAATATTCGGTGCATCAGTCAGAGAATTAAAGCCATCCCATCTGTGCAATCGTAAGAGGGAAGCCGTCTTTCACCCCAGAAGCTCTATAAATACCGAAGGCAACCTTCAGAAAAGGAGTTCGGAGAGTTAGAGAATTTTTCCTTAGATAGTTTAGCCTTGTTCTTAGATTTTCTTTTATTTTAAGGCGGAAGCAAGAGAAGATGGTTGTGTCGACAGATCGTTCCAGTAAGCTTGGGAGAGCGCCGGAAGCTTCAAGATTAGAGAGAGGGCCAGCTCCTGCGAAAGTAGGAATATCTTTTGAACCGAAGAGAAATTGCCAGTGTAAAAGCCTCGGTCAGTAAAGGATTGCTACCAGGCTCTCTACCTTTACTTTCCATTGTTATTTTGTATTCAAACACATTTATAGAAATGGAATTTACTTCTCTATATCTGTTCACTCTCTGTTTATCACGCATGAGTAACTAAATTTGTTGAATGGGTTGAGAAGCATTTAGCTAGCACAACTGGAGATCTTCATTCTATGTGATTATCTTGTATTATGTATGCTTCATTCGTTCATTAGAGATACTCGAGAGGGTAGTCTAAGTACAGGATCTAGGCTTGGAAAAGTCAAGTTATAATCTAGGCTCGGGAGAATCAGATTAGAATGCATAATCAAGAGATAGAAGCTTAGGAATAAGCACTATTTGCTATTAACGCATCGCATGCATCCTAGAGATAGGATATGATTGTATGCGATCACCTTGTCTTTGCATGCATCTTGCATCATCGCATAGGAAAAGAGTAGAGACTTAGGGATAAGCTCTATGGACACTTTTGCATTCAACACATGCATCCTAGACTTAGGAGTGCCGCATTTGCATTGGAAAATGACTTGCTGTGCATGGGTGTAGTATGATCGCATAGTCTAACGCATTCCAAGGTCACGCTAGTTAAAGACTTTCTCAACCCATTCCTCCACATACTCAGTGTATCTATCGCATATTCAACTTTTCTCAAATCCACCGCATTTATTTATTTCATTACCGCAACCAACAACACCAAACAACTATTTGAGTTACCAGTTATCGCAAAGTCTTCCGAGAAATTACCACCGCATAGTGTTTTCCAAGTCCCTGAGTTCGATCCTGGACTTACCAGGAAACTTAGTGGGGTTTAACTTGGATTCCACTGAGAAAACTTGATTGCTCAATGCAATTCCATCATCGCATTTCATCCATAATTTCACATCATAAAATAATGCATCAAGTTTTTGGCACCGTTGCTAGGGACTTCGACAAATCAGTGTGTTAACGGTTATTTTTCTGATTTCTTTGCAGACTCTCAATCTCTGGCGAATTACGACCCAGAGATTGAGAGAACATTTCGACCCAGACTAAGAGACAACCGTCAACAACAAGAGAGAACACCAAGAATGGCGGAACAACCAGAAGCAAGGGCCGCAAACACGAATAATATAATGGCCAACCCCATCGTTCTGACGAATGACCGCAATAGGCCCATTCGGGACTATGCGTCGCCTAACCTCTATGATTTCTCTCCAGGAATCATGAGGCCGGCGTTAGATGGATCAAGGTTTGAAATAAAGCCAGTAATGTTGCAGATGATCCAGGCTGCTGGGCCGTTTGAAGGAAGGCGTGGTGAAAACCCGTACGCTCACCTCTGGAGCTTCATAGAAATCTGCAACATTTTTGTGTTCCCGAATATCTCAACCGAGGAAGTTCGACTCACTCTGTTCCCATTTTCCTTATGTGATCGGGCAAGAAAATTGACATATTCTCTCGAACCGTGGGAGATAACTTCGTGGGAATAGGTGGTCGAAAAGTTTAAGAAGAAATATTTCCCACCAACCGAGAATGCTAGGAGAAGGAAATTAATAACAAATTTTGAACAAGAAGATGACGAATCGCTCAGCGATGCCTGGGCAAAGTTCAAGAGGCTGGTAAGAGACTGTCCACATAATGGCTTACCAAACTTCCTGCAAATGGAGATCTTTTACCAAGGACTGAATCCCTCTTTGTAGACCGCTGTCAATGCGACAGCCACTGGTGGTCTGTTAGACAAAACATATGAGAAGGCAAAGAGTATACTTGATCGCATTTCCAAAAATCACGAGGATTGACGGGAAAGCAATCAAAGATTAAGAATTAAAGACAATGAAGAAAACAACGGGGCCATTGCATCCTTGTAGAACCAGATGACTGCGATGATGAGTTTGATTCAAGGCATCGCAATTAACAATACGGGAGCGAAGAAAGGGCAGGTCAACGCAATTGCTCAAACAACCGCAAGTTGTGTCATTTGCGGAGATGCTCACGCAATGGAAGAATACCCAGCAAACCCACAGTCAGTATACTTCATAAAGAAAAATCCTTATTTCGATACATACAGCCCCGGGTGGAGAAACCACCCAAATTTTGCATGGAAAAATCAACAACAAAGTTTACAACCAGTGGCGCAGAGAGAAGGGTCACCCGGATTTTTCCCGTAAATAAATGGTCCAGTGCATAGCTAAGCTAGTAGCTCGCAAACACTGCAATCTTCGTCCTTAGAGAGCATGTTGAAGCAGTACATTGATAAGAATGAATCATGCTTCAAAATCAAGCAACGTCCATTTGAAATCTCGAAATTCAGCTAGGACAAATTACGGGCAAGCTGAAAAATAGACCACAAGAAGTATTGCCGAGCTCAACTGAGCTTCCTCGCAATGTTGAGGTTACTAGGAAGAAACAATGCTTAGTAGTCTCCATGCTAAGCGACAAAATGACTGCGGAAGTAAGGGAGGAGCCTATTGTGACCAACTTGAATGCGGTGACAACCGAGGACCCGTTGACCTATAGTTCGGAAAAGCCCGAGAAAATGAACCCCGAAGTTGCGTCTACCCTCAAGCCTTCAGAATATAAGTCAGAAGAAGTCCAGCTCCGCAAAGATTGAAGGAGAAACAAAATGATGAAGAAAAGATCGCAAAAGTGGCCGCTACGAAAAATGCTATAATCCTACCTAAAATGGGTGACACAAGAATCTTCACGATACCATGCACCATCGGAGGGGTCTACAGTGGCCAGACACTGTGTGATCTTAGGGCGAGTATAAATGTAATGCCGCTATCAATATTCAACCAATTGAATATTGGCATATTCACACCCACGAAATAGACTCTCCTACTTGCAAACAGATCCCGAATATATCTTGAGGGAGATTTGAAAAATGTCGCAATCTCAATTGATAAATTCATCTTGCCGATAGACTTCATCATTTTAGATTGTAAAGCGGACGAAGATGCGCCCATCATATTGGGATGACCATTTCTTTCGACTGGTGGTGCTCAAATTGATGTATGCAAAGGGGAGATTGTAATGAACATTCATGGGGAAAAGCTCTTGATTAAAGCATTCAAGCTCCTAGAAGAAAAAGAAAAGAGGGAAAGGCCACCATGGACGTGAAACGACCAACTTGGAATAAGCAGTCCTTGAGTTACTATGCGAATCAACCTCGTCAGGAACGCAACTCTTTTGAATATCCTTTTTCCTGCATCAATACTTCATGAACTTTTATCATTCTCGTTATTCTTTATTATCGCAACTATTCCAAAAAAAAAAATGATCGTACTGAACGATTGCGGTAAACGATTTTGTTTAAAATAAGTTGACCTTCTCAATGTTTTCTACACAAACGATCAAGGCCAATGATTACGGAGGCGTTACACGATGAAGCAACTTATCTTATTCCGTCACCGCAATCCAAAGGAGAAGATCGCCACAAAGCAGGATGCGTCAACAAAAAATGCGGGCGACAGCGCAAATTCGGGGGTTGTATTCTTCCTTAACTTTATTTCAAATTTTGCGCTATCGCATCACATTTTAATTTTGAAAGTTTTATCACCACATCCTCTTTGATTACTGTAATCAATTAACATTGACGAATTTAGTCAGTCGCCGCATGCTTTCTCTTAGCCAAGTATGATTTCAATGATGAAACACATGTTTCTATTTTTGTCTTATATATTAGAATCAACTTAATCTTAGAAAAGTTACCTCATGAAATATTTCTAGAAGTTAGAGGTCTGCTAGCTTTCTTTCAAACACTCTTTACATAGCTTCCTAAGAACATCGCATGACTTCTTTCAACCTTTTGGCAATGGGGACATTGCCGCATTTTAAATTTAGGGGTGAGGTATTATTTTCCACCTTGCTATTTTTACTTCTCTAATATATATATATATATATATATATATATATATATATATATATCTGAGAATAACAACTCCGCTGTCAACACAACGGGGAAACCCATGTTGAAAAGAGTTAAGTTGTGAAGGGCACTTACCCGTAGTTGGATGTCTGCATGACACATGTGGGGGCAAGCCAAAACGAAGGTAAGTCACTAGGATCAATGCATAAATAAATGACCGCAACTCCGTTGCCAAGTAGATATGAGTTTAGTCTGAGAAACAGTGCATTACTTGTGGTTGGATGTCCGCATGACACACGTGGGGGCAAGCCAAAACGAAGGCAAGGCACTTGGATCAGCACAAGGTCAGAAAAAAATAATAATGTCAAGAAATATGCAAGGATAAAAATCAATTGACACCCTGGTAGAAAAATTTTCTTTTTAAAATAAATCATGCGATATTCCGGAATTTAGTAAAGTTCTTTTGAAGGTTAAACTTGCAGTCCCTAGGTCTTAGAAATATTTTTAGAGGAGATTTGAATAAGACTTAAGGAAATTTTGGTGTATAAGATTTGAATAAAGTATCCTTGAGAAATCTAGGAAAAGAGAATTGTGGTTGACTAGCTAAAGGAAATCTTTAGTTTATGCTTGAGGACAAGCATTATTTAAATGGGGGTGTGATAACGGGCAGAAATGCACGTTATTACATTGCTAAGTTATTTTAGAAGTTCCTGCTAGAAACATGTCATCAACATAGAGAAGTAGATATACCTTTTCCTTGTAGGAAGTTGAGTTCACATAGGTACATATATCATAAGTATTCCTCTGGAACCCAATACTCCCTATATAGTCATTAAACCTTCTATACCAACATCTAAGGCACTGTTTAAGTCCATAGATAGACTTGTTTAGAAGACAGTAGAGGTCCTCTTTCCCTTTTTCCTCAAAACCCTTAGGCTGCATGATAACGGGCAGAAATGCACGTTATTACATTGCTAAGTTATTAAACAATGAGGGTTTGCGTTGATGAAATATGTTAGATTGCGTCCAAAAATTATTAAGTTTATAACATTGTGGTCGCATGTGTTCATCGCATAAAAACAGTTAATTTTTGTATTTTATGCAGAATATGCGTTGACGCAAGGCGGAAAGAGCGATCACAAGAAATCAATGGACGCGCGCAGCATTACCGCAAGGCTTTGCAATGATTTGTGTCGCAAACATCTGCTCAAGAAGGATTGCCACATAGAGCCGGTCCAACTTGGTCGGCACAACTTGGTGGGCGCATCTGGGTGAAAGGCATAATTAATCACGATGGGATAGGAAAGCTGATGACGGTCAAATCCAAATTAAGTTGACAGCCGCTAACGATAACAAGTACACTCAGTTTTTCGGTGACAAATATTCGGTGCATCAGTCAGAGAATTAAAGCCATCCCATCTATGCAATCATAAGAGGGAAGCCACCTTTCACCCCAGAAGCTCTATAAATACCGAAGGCAGCCTTCAGAAAAGGAGTTCGGAGAGTTAGAGAATTTTTCCTTAGATAGTTTAACCTTGTTCTTAGATTTTCTTTTGTTTTAAGGCAGAAGCAAGAAAAGGTGGTTGCGTCGATAGATCGTTCCAGTAAGCTTGGGAGAGCGTCGGAAGCTTCAAGATCAGAGAGAGGGCCTGCTCCTGTGGAAGCAGGAATATCTTTTGAACCGAAAAGAGATTGCCAGTGTAAAAGCCTCGGTTAGCAAGGGATAGCTACCAGGCTCTCTACCTTTACCTTCCATTGTTATTTTGTATTCAAACACATTTATAGAAATGGAATTTACTTCTCTAAATCTATTCACTCTTTGTTTATCACGCATGAGTAGCTAAATCTGTTGAATGGGTTGAGAAGCATTTGGCTAGCACAACTGAGGATCTTCATTCTATGCGATTATCTTGTATTATATATGCTTCATTCATTCATTAGAGATACTCGGGAGGGTAGTCTAAGTATAAGATCTAGGCTTGGAAAAGTCAGGTTAGAATCTAGGTTCGGGAGAATCAGATTAGAATGCATAATCAAGAGATAGAAGCTTAGGAATAAGCACTATTTGCTATTAACGCATCGCATGCATCCTAGAGATAGGATATGATTGTATGCGATCACCTTGTCTTTGCGTGCATCTTGCATCATCGCATAGGAAAAGAGTAGAGACTTAGGGATAAGCTCTATGGACACTTTTGCATTCAACACATGCGTCCTAGACTTAGGAATGTCGCATTTACATTGGAAAATGACTTGCTATGCATGGGTGTAGCATGATCGCATAGTCTGACGCATTCCCAGGTCATGCTAGTTAAAGACTTTCTCAACCCATTCCTCTGCATACTCAGTGCATCTATCGCATATTCAACTTTTCTCAAATCCGCCGCATTTATTTATTTCATTACTGTAACCAACAACACTAAACAACTATTTGAGTTACTGGTTACCCCTATGTCTCTTATCCTTAGGAGGTCTTCCTCCACTAGCCATTAGCCCATACTGCCCCTGAAAGAATACCTATGCGTAAAGTCTTCCGATAAATTACCACTGCATTGTGTTTTCCAAGTCTGAGTTCGACCCTAGACTTATCAAGAAACTCAGTGGGGTTTACACTTGGATTCCACTAAGAAAACTTGATTGTTCAACGCAATTCCATCACCGAATTTTATCCATAATTTCACATTATAAAATAACACATCACTGCACCATGTAGATTGTCTCATTTAGATGTCCATGTAAGAAAGTAGTCTTCACATCTAGTTGATCTAGTTCTAGATTGTATTGGGAAACCAAGGACAATAAGAATCCGATAGAGGTCTATTTTACAACTGGTGAGAAGATCTCATAGTAATCAATGTATTTTCTATGTGTAAACCCCTTAGCCACTAGCCTTGCCTTATACCTAGGCTTTTGATCAGTAGTAGTTCTCTCCTTCAGTTTAAAGATCCATTTGGATGCTATTGGCTTGAATCCCTTAGAAAGAAGAGCTAGGGTCCATGTGTTATTCTTATTTAGTGATTGAATTTCCTCACACATAGCTTTAATCCAACTTCTTGCATCAGGGAAGCTTACTGCCTCTTCAAAGGTAATTGGCTTTTGATCATTTGAGGCCACTGCAGCATTCAAAACTAGGTCCATATAATTTGTTTCAATATACTTAGCTGAAGGAACAATCACCTTTTTCTGTCTGCCCCTAGCTAGTGAGTATTGACTCAAATCAGGCTGAGCTTCAACACTTTCAACTTGCTCACCTGTTATTCCCTCTTCTTCTTCTGAATCACTTGGAGGATTTATAGTTGTGGATGTACCTTTGGGATTCTCCACATCAATTCTAATGATATGACTCTTAGGGATTTCAACAATAATATTCTCCTTTTGCATAAACATTTATTTTTCTCTAAAGGCGACATCTCTTCTGACAATAAATATCTTCTCAATTGGATTCCCAATCTTGAAACCCTTCACTCCATCTGTGAACCCCACAAACATACACTTTACAGCCCTAGACTTGAGTTTCCCCTGGTTTTGATGTATGTATCCAACATATTCAAATACCTTTAGGTTTTCTAGGTTAGGTGGATGCTTAGACCATTTTTCTTCAGGTGTTAGAAAGTCTAGTGATGTGTGTGGGCATCTATTTATAATAAAGACTTAAATTTCACCAAGATAACCATAGGTGACATGACTTGAATCCTAAGTGAGTTGTGAACTCCTGCCTATGAAGGCGGTCATTTGATTTGCATGGGTGAGAGTGGCTAGATCATCGACTCAATATACCTACCAGTTTGGGGATTCGTCAGATTGGAGAGCTGAGAACACAGCTACATAAGACAGAATTCACTTATTCCCTAATGTCGGGGTAAGTAGGTAAATTGCTCCCTTAAGGGCTGATTTCGGGGGTTGAACAATGTGGCCACACCCTCTCCTAGCCCGAGAGGAACTTGGTCATAGTTGAACTATAACATATTGTTCATTAGAGAAATCAGTGGTACTTAAAAAGTTAGATGTAACTACAGGGATAAAACGGTAATTTGGTCCAGTTGTAATTACGAGCAATTTGTGAAGGGTCATCGTACTATTAACTAGTTATATCTAATGGACATAAAAATATATTTATAGTGCGAAAAGTGCAGTTGTCGGTCTTTAGTGAAGTGATCGACAGTTAATGGATGTTTGGTAATTTAATTAAAAAGTTTAATTAATTATCTAAGTATCATTGAAGCTTCAATATATAAGTCCATGAGATCCCCTTTGTAGCTCAACAAGGATTATTGAGAATTAAGTTTTGGATTAACTTGAATTGTTCAAATTAATTGAGGGAATTAATTATATGTGATATAATTAATATAATGTATTTGATACACTATAATATAAAGTTTATTTTGAAAGGAATTAAATATTTGAATATGATTCAAATATTAGTTATATAGATGAGATTCATATAATTGAATTTAATATAAATATGATTTATATTAAATGTCATGTATTCTTGAGAGAAAATAAAAATATAGGATATATTCTATTTGATACAATATAAAAAAACTATAGGTTATGTGCTATATTTGATATAACATATAGTACATATATATAATAAGGTAGTTATTATATATAAATATATATATATATATATAATTAATTTAATTAAATTTTATTTTAATTTTAAATTTAATTAATGGGAGGGAGGTACAACTCCCTTCCCTAATTATTCTCAACCTGTACGTGAGAATAGGTGTGGGAACTCCCATTCTTCTTAATCTATCTGAATGTCAGAGAGAGTGCTTGCTGAAAAAAAAAAAATTCCTTCTCCTTCCTTTCTTCCCTCTCTTGAATTCAAGAACAGCCCACAACTCTTGCTTAAATTCACGATCCCAAGAGAATACAGAGGGTTCTCAACCAGTGGTGTTTTGGTTTAGAGATTGAGATCCAGAACCAACGTTCGTGATCCAGATTGAGAGGGAATACGTGAAGAAGATTTGCTTCAAGGGTAAGTTTTAATTCCTCTCTAACTTATGTAAAAAGCATGTTGTATTTTTAGTTTCTTAATACATAATCTTTCTGTCTCCATTCTGTAATCTAAATTTCTGTGAGAAATAAATGGAAACGATCCCCGCTTCCGTTGTGGAACCTTCGATGGTTTCCCTTCAATTGGTATCAGAGCTAGGTTGTTTCAATCCAAATTTTTATTCCAAGAATTTAATTACAGAATCATATTTGGTATCATTCTGTATTCATGTGATGAATATTTTGTGAAATGTATGGTTTGCAATTTTGGATGTTTTCGGGGTTGGATTTTAGTTTTTACAGCTTTGATTTTACAAATTTGATTTGTAAGGACTTGTTGTTTTGGGCATTAAATACTATCGAGTCTGTAATTCTTAAGTCTTGAGTCCGTGATGTTCCCAACGACGTTATGGCAAAATGGGGCTTAAATTGGACGTGGATTCAAAGAAGATTGAATTGTACAGTAGGTGATAATATAGTAGCATCATGACGTTGTGCCCTAGCATCACGATGTTACAATGCAGCGAACAGAGTTCTTCTCTGTAGCGTCACGACGTTGGGGTACGATATCACGACATTCTAAGATGGAGAAGAACACACTTCAACGTCGGTTCGCATGCGGTTCGGTTCGGTTTGGAATTGGTTTAGGACTGGTTTAAGCGATTCAAAGGAAGTTCGATTGTTGGAGGTTCGGTTCGTGTTGTTTCAAGACCCGGTTCACTTGTTTAGAACCGGTTGGACCTTTTTATTAATGTAACAGGTAGTTTTGATTAATTAAATTAATACAAATGTTATATTAATTTAATTAATGTTTTAGGAGTCCAATCCCAGTCCATAGTTGCTATTTAAATTGTGCATATGATGTATGTTTTAATTATGTTATATATGTCATAAAGTATGTCATATAGTAAAATCCTACCATAGGTTATGCATTAGTCATGCATCATTTATATTACAAATGTTATAATATATAGTTGCATGATTTAATTTTATAGCATGTTCATGCATCATATAGTATAAATATTATACTACATAGCGCTTGCATTAATAACATAGTTATGTATCATTTATATTATAAGTGTTATAATATATAGTTGTATGTATGTATGGATGGATGTTATTAATTGTTTTGTTACCTTAATATGTAAGTGTTATGTATATATAGTAATGAAATGGGAATTGCATGATGCATGACATTATTTTAGATATTTTTATAATTGTTATAATTTTATAAAGTATGTCATACGATGCAATGTATGATTTTAATTTGTTTCATTTTTCTTATAAGAGTTATAACTAAATGAAATTAGAAATTAAAATCAATAATTCAGAATTGCATACAAACTTAGGTAAAATCATTTTTTTAAAATAGTTTTAAAATTTGATTCACATAGACCTAAGATCACAAATTTCTAATGAGATTAGAAATTAGTTTAATCTTTTTAATCAATTTAAAAGGATTATATTGGTTTTAATAAAAGATTAAATTTGTATCAAACGTATCTATAAGGGACTTTTTGTCTAAGGCTAGTTCTGTCTAGGTTCATATATTTAATTTGACGAAAACGTAGCACCCTTACCTGGGAATTGACCTAGGAAGGTGAATTAGATAGATTTGCTACAAGCATGCAATTGTTGATTAAGGTTTGCTAAAGTGTTTAACAAACATTAATAAAAAAAAATTGTTTAACTATCTAAAGTAAGTGTTACTTTTGGGCAAACTTAAATAATCACCTAATAAAATAATTAGTCATATTTTCCTAAGTTAAATAAACCCTAGGTTATTAAAATACTCAGTGAGAGGAAAACGACATATATGATACGTCAATTTTTCAACTCACATTTCTCCCTTAATATTCACACTGTGAGAGTCATGCTTGGCCTGAGGCATCCTAGGAGCGTTCCCTTTCGAATGGTGTTTGCATGGGTCAATATCAAGGTGAATGGAGAGAGTACTTATAGTAAGTGGGAGAGGAATGTGTGTCAACATGTCCTACAATTTCCTTCATTGATTTGTACTGTGAGATCTTCTTGCACGACCTCGAGGTGCCCTGGGAGCGTCCTCCTTCAGATGGTTTGTGCAGTAAGTCAATATTAAGACGAACTCCATAAATGGATAGGATCGCTTTAGTTTTTACCGTAATCGATTTTTCCCTTCAGTTGCCTCATTGGGGCAGAACTCTGGGTCTAAAATGAAGGGTCAAACTTAAGAAAAATTGTTAAGATATTTAATGATTGCTTGACCAAATAAATGATGACTGATTGTTATAGGAACAAGAGTTATTATGGTGTAATAATTGGTTGAGAGTGTCTCAGTTCAATGAAGAGACAACTGACTACCCTTCTGTGGCTTTTGTCCTAAATCACTGAAGCATCATTGCAAAATTAGATATTAAATGGGGTTCATTTAGTTTTTACTAACATTGATTGGACGTTTTAGAGTATGCTAAAATCTAATGTAGATCAATTTGTTTCCTTTCAGCAATAAGTCATATTGTAGTTTTTCATTAGTTGCCTCTAATAATTTGACCGTTTTTAATTATACAACGTGGAAAGATTCAGCTAAAACTTTTTTCGTGGTTAACGACCTTAATGTTGTCATGAATGAGGATTGTCCTCAAGTTTCGACCCCCAATGCAACACGAAATGTTTGTGATACATAAGAAATGTGGACAAAGGCTAATTCCAAGGCCAGGGTTCACATTTTGGCGAGCATACCTGATGCATTAGCCAAAAGTTTTGAGAGCATGGTCACTGGACATCAGATCATGCAATCAATGCAAGAATTATTTGAGCGAAAGTTCTCACAATTCAAGCAAAATGGGATTGAGGACAATGAAACCACTAATGTCAGGTCTCTAAATAAACTTCAGTACATATTGAATGTCAAAGGACAAATAGAGAAAGCAATTGTTGCTAAATCTAGTGAAGTTAATAAACTTGGAGTTTATGATATGCGTTATGGAATTGATCTCACTTCTCTCCAGAAGAGAAAGAATTCCGAAGAAAATAAATTTGATTTATTTGTCTTGGAGACGTGCTTAGTAAAGAATGATGATTATGTCTGGATAGTTGATTCAGGAGCTACTAATCAAGTATGTTCTTCTCATAAAGGATTTAATTCTTGGAGAAAATTGGTAGTTGGAGAGATGACTCTTAAAGTTGGTACTGGTGAGGTCGTTTCAGCTATTGTTGTAGGCAGGCTTAAGTTATTTTTGGACAAGAAACGATATATGTTATTGGATGACGTATATGTAGTACCTGAAATCAAGAGGAACTTAAGTTCAGTTTCTTGTCTGATTAAAAAAAAAAAATTCCTTATCTTTCTCTGAAAATAAAGTTTTTATTCTTAAGAATGGAATGGAATTAGGCTTTGGTTCAATGAAAAATAACTTATATGTAATAAGGTCGTTAGTTATAAAAGTTGTGCTAAATATTAAAATGTTCAAAACTACAACCACTGTTAAAAGACCGAGAGTTTAAAAAGTGGACTTCTAAATGGTTTAGAAGAAAACTCTTTACTTATATGTGAGTCATGCATTGAAAACAAAATGACGAAATGACCTTTTACTGGAAAAGGTTATAGAGCCAAAGAGACCTTGGAGTTTATACATTCAGACCTCTGTGGTCTGATGAATGTAAGAGCTCGAGGAGAGTATGAATATTTCATCTCTTTCATAGATGATTATTCTAGATATGGATATTTATACCTAATGCAACATAAGTCTGAAGCACTTAAAAAGTTCAAGAAGTACAAAACTGAGGTTGAAAACTTGTTAGGTAAAAAGATAAAAACATTACGATCTGATCATGGTAGAGAGTATATGGACTTAAGATTCCAAAACAATATTATAGAACATGAAATGACGTCTTAACTCTCAACCCCTGATACACTTTAACAGAATGGTATATCGAAAAGGAGAAACAGAACCCTGTTATATATGGTTCGTTCTATAATGAGCTATGTTCAACTAATTGACTCGTTTTAGGGATATGCAATAGAGAATGTAGTTTATATTTTGAACAAAGTTCCCTCAAAGAGTGTTTCTGAAATACGTTTTTAGTTATGGATAGGTCATAAAGGTAGTTACGCCACTTCAGAATTTGGGGATGTCCAGCCCATGTGCTAATGGTAAACCCCAAAAATTTGGAACCTCGTTCAAAAGTATGCCTATTTGTAGGTTACCCCCAAGGAAATGAGAGGTGGGTACTTCTTTGATCCAAGTGAAAATAAAGTGTTTGTGCCGACAAATGCTACCTTCTTAGAAGAAGACCACATGAATGATCATAAGCTCCAAAGCAAAATTGTTTTAAGTAAAATTTCTAATGAATCTATTGAGACTTCAACAATGGTTATTGAAGAGGTTGACACATCAAAAAATTGTTGATATAGGCTCATATAATCATACACATCCATCTTAAGAGTTGAGATTGCCTCGATGTAGTGGAAGAGTTATGAACTTGCCTATATGTTACATGGGTTTAACAAAAGCTTAAGACACCATAGCTGATGATGGGGTTGAGGATCCATTATCTTATAAATAAGAAATGGAAGATGTTGACAAGGATGAATGGATTAAAGCCATGAATCAAGAAATGGAGTCTATGTACGTCAATTCTGTTTGGAAACTTGTAAATCTACAAGAGAAAAAGAGGTGTAGATGGAATGGTACATATCTTTAAAGCTAGACTTATGGGAAAAGGTTATACCTAGGTTGAAAGAGTGGACTATGATACAATTAATAATCTAAATGGTCTGTAATATATTATGTAACTTGAATAGTATGTGGTAGACATACAGGTAGATCCTATTCAAATAATAATCTAAATGGTCTGTAATATATTGATAAGGTTGGGAGTCTTATCCTGGTAATACTAGATACGACCCACTTTATAAATGTTACAAGAGTTATAAGTATTACGAATGATTTGATCAAAATTGTTCATGTGGAGACATATGAGTGAGAGTATCTTATACAATGAGTTTGTAGTACTGGACTGCAACATGATTAATCTCTCTTTATAACACCATTGATTGAAGAGATTAACATTTCAGAGGATAACCATATGTAACTCAACATCAATCCTGAGTGAGTTATGAACTCCTATGTATGAGGGCAGTCCTTTGATTTTTATAAGGTTGGCCCTACTCGCAGAGCTTATTTGTCCGAGTACAAAGCTGCGAACATAGTTATACAAGATGAAATTCACTCATTCCCGTCTTTAGGGTAAGTAAACGAATTGCTCCTTTAAGAGCTGGTTCCGAATCTTGAATAATGAGGCCTCACCCTTTCACTGATTATTCATTAGAAGGAACATTGGTACCTAAGGAGTAAGAGGTAGTTATTAGGAGTAAAATGGTAATTTGATCTAGTTATAGTTACAGGCAATTTGTGAAGGATTGACTTACTGATAATTGGTTATATCCATGACACAAAAATATAGTGCAAAAAGTGCAGTTGTAGATCTTTAATAGAGTGACCCACAGTTATTGAATGCTGATTAATTTAATTAAAGAGTTTAATTAATTAATCGTGTATCATTGGAGCTTTTAATATGTAGGTCCATTAGGTCCCCTGCTAGCTCACTAAGGACAAACAAATAATATTTAATTTTGGACGAATTTGAATTGTTCAAATTATAAGGAAATTTAAGTTAATTGTATATGATACAATTAATATAATATAGAGATACATTATATTATAAAATTAATTTTGAATGAAATTCAAAATTAAACTATATAATATGGGAGAATAATCTTTTTGTATAAGATTCAAATATTAAATAATATGAATAAGATTCATATTATGACTATAGGTTAAATTTAATATGAATGAGATTCATATTAAAACTATATGTTAAATTTAATATAAACGAGTTTCATATTATAACTATAGTATATAAGAGAAAAATACATTTGAATTGAATTCAAATATAAAATTAATTAAATATATGATATTTAATTAATTAATATCAATTAATTAGATTAATAATATTTATTTAATTTGTTTTAATTTAATTAAAAATTAACTCCCTTGCAATTAAGGGGAAGTTAACGTGGGTTATTGTGAGAGAAGGGAGTTATCTCCCTCCTCACTGCAAATGCAGAATGGTTCTGCATTGATGAACACATAGAAGAAGAAAAGTTCTTCTTGCTAAAAGGATTTTCAATCCCTCATCACTCAACAATTACAGAGAAAAAATTTCTCTACATAAACTTCTTCTTCCTTTAATCTTCTAAAAAAGTTCCCACAAACATTTTCCTAGTAGATAATAGCGTGAAAGATGTAGTGGTGGTATCCTATTCGTGAAATCGTTGAAGAGTGAGATCATGATCACAACATGGAATTAAAGAAGATTAAATAATTGTCTTCAAAGGTAACTCTTTTTTCCTAGAATTTCTCCTATTTACAACATGCTTAGTTAAAAATATGTTTAAGACTTCATTGCTTTCTCTCTTAATTTGAAACGTAAATAAAGCACACGCGTTCATATGCTTCCGCTGTGGGATTCTATCCCTTCATAAATAAGTAGAAAAATGTAGTGTCATTGGTGAACTGAAAATGGGATGGAGACACCTTATCCTTCCAATGTCAAAAGCCTCAAAGATATTGTCGTCAAACCCTAGAAATAATTCTACCAAGAATGTCCACTACGAGCATGGAAAGAAAGAGAAGACTACAATTTTGGCCTGTCTAAATGCTTCTAGAGAGGGCGACAAATACTTGATACCATACTTGTAAAAAATGAAATAATGATTATCAAAAGAACTCCCCCACCACCAATAGAAAAAAAATGAATAGATGACGGTTGTAATTATTTGTTGTGTCTTTTCTTATTGTTTTTAGATAGATGTTTTTTCTTACGTAGTTCGTTTGGTGTGAATCTCTTTGATGGGCTGTCTTTTGGTATGCTATTTTGTACTATTTTGTGTTTTTCTCATAAAAAAGAATTTTAAAAGTAAACCAAAAGAACAAAAAGAAAAGATAAAAGGCAGGCAAAAAATAAATAAGATTAAAAAGAATCAATATTGAGAAAGCATGTAACATGGCAGATTGTTGACTTTTTGTTTATGGTTATTAAGGAAAAAGAAGTTTCGGGTGAAGTGGATTGATAGATTAAATTGTGCAAATTTTAACACACAAATTTCTATTTTTATTAATTCTAGTCTAAGGGATGGGTGAAGGATCATGTTGAACATGGAGATGTACTCACTCCTAGTTCTTTTTTAATGGTTGGCGACATTTTAATTGAATTGATTGAACATAGAACTCGATTCATGGAAGGATTTATAATTAGTTTATAATGGTTCACAATAAAGTGCACACCCTAATTTGTTTAAAAAAAAAAAAAACTCTCATTCTCTCTTAACGACGGATGGAGGAGGGTACTCCCGAACATCTCACTCAAATCTTTGTGATGGGCTAAATGGAAGCCAAATGCCTAAAGAAAGTAGCTCCAAACAAATCGTCGTAGTCACAATTTTAGAATCAGGTCTTCTTCCTTTGCCCTTCGACAAAGATTGCAACCAAACGACATAACTAAAAAGGACAACTTCCTTAAAAGTCGATTGAGAGCATTAAAACTCTTCCATGGATGACTTGCCAGATAAAAAAACTTCATCTTCTATGAAGTTTTGACCTTCGATAGCTCTAGGAAGAGAAGGGTCAAACAAGCAACAAAATAGAGAACTACAAGAGAAACCCCTAGAAGAATGAAGGCTTTAAAGAACACCCCTTATTCAAGGACTAAACTCCAACTCTCACAATCAAAGAAAGGAGAGTCATTATATCCATCATCATCTTCCTATTGAACAAGGGACGACAGAAATCGAACAAAAAGGAAAGAGAGCTTCCAAAGAGAATCAAAACATCACCCACACAATGATTTTTCATAGAAAATAACTGGAATAAACGAGGAAATGTAATGCAGAGGGGTCTATCCTATCCCCTATTGATCCCCCTAAAAATTGAAATTCATGAGGGTTTTCTTTTGGGTCTTTGGCTTGAGAAAAATGGCCTTATCTTCCAAAGATTTTCTCTGTAAAAAAAAAACACTTCTCCAACTCTTGGTATTGTTTCAAGTCTTCTTCCATAATGCTTCTATTAATTTCCAAATCAATAAAAGCTTGTTTCTTGTTTGAGAGAGAGAAAAAAGGGAAATTTACCAATGAGTTGGCTGAGGAGTGGAGGAAGAAAAGAAAGCGGGCTTGTCTTCAAGTAGAACTTCAAGTATGCTTTGTGGATGGGGATAATGTTTTATTTGATGCCATCCTTGTAAGGATTTGATGGAAGGCAGTGAAAGTGGATTAAATGATCCGTTATATTTACAATTTTTTTTTTTCATTTTTGTTAGTGGGAAGCCCAAGGGAACATTTAAACTATTAGAAAGCAACCCAACATTCCCTTCTTTTTAGCTAATGTAGTCGATTGTTGACTAACAGCAGCTCAACTGATGAAGTATTTTGATGGTTTTAACCTTGGAATGGAAAATCTTCCAATTCACTGGTGATAAGCTTCTGTTATGTTCAATCAACAAGTCTACTATAACTTGTTAGAAATTATAATATTTCATACAATGATGATGGAAAGTTGGGTGTTTAGGCTTTTGACATTTAGATTTATAGTTTTTATTGATAATAGTAATGTAAAATCCATTGTTTTTTTTTATGTCATTATACTATAAATTGTCTCTATAAGTTAGTGTCATTCGTGGCAATGAGTTTCTGTGAAGAAGGTCCAAACATAGAGGAGAAAACGCTGATCGGAATGCAGATTTGAGGAATTGTGTGCATAGCAGCCACGGCGTTGCCGTCCATTATCAAAGCTTCTTACCGCCGTTGTTTGTACGACATGGAAACCGCTGAAACTAAGCAGATTTTCCTATTGGTGTGAAAGTTGCAGAAGTTGGACAAAAATTAAGGTTGAGTAACCCTGATTTAAAGAGACCGTAGAAAAATAGACCAAGATTTTAGAAAATTTGAAAATTCTTGTAATTTTCTTTTATTTTCTAGAATTGCCAAATGGCAGTTGATTTTGCTATTTTAATTTAATTATACATATAACGTATGATTTAAATTAAACTTGAATGTTCCATAATGTATCATTTAATTAAAATCCCTTTTAAATATAATTTTTATATTTAAAAAAATTGATTAGGATATATACTAACATATTTATCTTACATATTTTTAAATATAACTGTCATATTTAAATTATTAGGATAATTTCTAATTTGAATTTAATGCATGATGAAGACATTCTTTTTTATTTAAGGGCTTTTTATTTAAATATAATGGTTATATTTAAGTTATTAAGATAATTTCTAATTTGAAATAGATGCATGATGCAGAGATTTTCTTTTATTTAAATATAATTGTTATATTTAAATTATTAGGACCATTTCTAATTTGAATTAGATGCACGTTATAGAGATTCTTATTTAATTAAAATATAATTGTTATATTAGATGATTAATTGTAAAATTAAGTAAGACTGCTTACCTAATAGGATTAGGATCTTGCTTAGATAAAGATAAAATCAATTTAATTTTAAATAGTTTGAAATTTTAATTTATCTTTATAGATTTCTAATGAGATAAAAAAGATTGCATGTTTAGCTAATAGGATTTGGATCTTGCTTAGATAATGAGATTAGAAAGATTGCACACTTGTCTAATGAGATTAAGATCTTACTTGAATAAAGATAAAATTAATTCAAATTTTAAATGGTTTAAAATTTTGATTCTCTTTATTAAAAATCTAATAAGATTAGAATAAAATAAACTGCATGTTTACCTAATAAGATTAGATTCTTATATAGATAAAGATAAAGTTGCTTCAAAATTTTAAATCGTTTAAAATTTGAATTTATCTTTATAAAATTCTAATGAGATTAGAATAAAATAAAATGCATGTTTATCTAATGAGACTAGATCAATGTAAATCTTTTTTTATTTTGTTTTAAATAGTTAAAAATAGGAAAATTAAAAGATCTAATAATAAAAGGTTAGCTCTAAGGGAGCTTTATGAAGGAAAGTTTTGTGGAACTGACTTGGGAGTTGGTTTAGTCATACTTTTATTAAAGCATGCTATAATTGAAGAAACTTTAAATAGAGAACCAGTGAGCGGAAGCGAATCGTTCCAAACTCCATTGAGAAAGAACACAAACAATTAAAATCTAGAAGAACGGATTATGCATAACGAGTAAATTACAGCATGCTTCTTTTAAGAACAAACAAGGGATAGAGTATGTCATACCTTTGAAGAACACTTTCTTCAAGTATCCCTTGATCGTTCAACAATGCGACCAATAGCACGAACTCGAATGCAATGATCAGAACTTGATCTCAATGAGCAACTGAATGAAATTCAACCCTCAAACAGAACTGAACACCACCACAAAGGTTACCTTGGTATTCTCGGTGTGAGAATCCAGGAGTTGTGGGCTATGTATGACTTTAGATAGAGGAATGGAGGAAGTGAATGATCGAGTATGCGACAGAAAAAGTAAGTCTATCGCATAGACTTGATTCTCGATCGTGGAGAAGAAGAAGCCTATCGTATAGACTTGCTACTCAATCCTATAGCAACGAGTAACTATCGTATAGTAAACTCAATACTTGATTGTTTAGGCTATGAGATACTATCGTTTAGTAAAACTCTTTTACTCGATAGTTTTTCTTTTGTGAAACGATACGAATGAATTATCCTCTGATTTGGAAAAGCATTTTCCTTTTTATCTCATAATTACCATAAACCGCAAATAATCTCCCACTCAAGTCGGCTATTAAGAAAAAAAAATTATTAATTATCACATAATTAATATATTATAAATAAATATAATAACTAACTTATCATATTATATTTATAACCTAAAGTTTTAATATTGCATCATATGCAACATATAAACCATAGTTATTTTTCTATTTTATGGCATTTAATATAAATCATATTTATATTAATTCCTCCAATCAAATAATATATCAAATACATCATATCAATTATATCTCATATAATTGATTCAATTTAATTATATCATATATAATCAAATTCCTCTTGTTAATTTGAACACTTCAAACTAATACAAAATCTGATTCTCAACTTGAACCCATTGAGCTACCAAGGGGACCTTATGAACCTATAGCTTAAAACTCCAACGGTATGTGAATAACTGACTAAACTCTTTAATCACGATATCCACCATCCGTTAACTATCGATCACTCCACTAATGACTGACAGCTACACACTTCGCACTATAGATATATTTTTGTATCCATATAACCAATCAATAATGCGATGACCCTTCACAAATCACTCATAAGTATAGCTGGGCCAATTTACCATTTTGCCCCTATTGTTATATCTAACTCCGTAAGTACCACTGATTCCTCTAATGAACAATAAGTCATAGTCCTACTATCATTGAGTTCTCTCTTCCCAAGAGAGAGTGTGGCCACTATGTTTAAGACCCGGAAGTAGCCCTTAAGGGAGTAATTTATCTACTTACCCTTGCTTCAGGGAAGGAGTGAATTCTGTCTTGTGTAGCTGAGTTCTCGGCTCCCTAATCAGACGAATCCCCAAAATGGTAGGCTTGTTGAGTTGGCAATCTGACCACTCTCACCCATACAAATCAAAGGACCTCCCTCATGAGCAGGAGTTCCCAACTCACTCAAGATTAAGGTCATGTCACCTATGGTCATTCTAGTGAAATGTAAGTCTCATTTATCAACAACGTTATATAAAGAGACCAATAATTTCGTGGTCCAGTCTTATACAAACTCTTTGTATAAGATACCCCTGCTCGCATGTCACCATATGAATGGTCAAGATCAGACCATTTGTAGCACTTTACAACACTCGTAACATCTACAAAGTAGGTCGTATCCGTAGTGTCACTAGGATAAGGTATCCCTCCTTTATCCATATACTACAGACCATTTAGATTATTACTTAAGGCATGATCCACTTGTATATCTCCACATGCATGCTTAAGTTATATAAAATAACCAAGGATCTTAGTTTATTGGATTGAGTAAATGCTTATAAAATAATACTTATTTTATTAAATAACAATATATTTACAGAAGGTTTAGAAACTACAAGACTACCAGGAAATTTAGGACGCCAATTCGAACAATAATGTGATTAGTTTGTTAAAATTTTTAATAAACTTAGGAAATTCACATTATGAGAAACTATCCAACATAATTGTTATGTTTGGGCAAACAAATTAAAACTTGGATAAATGGTTTAGCCAAAGTTTGTTTAAGTAATAGAAAAACTTTATTTCAAAATAGTTAGTTGGATAAATATACATGATATGTCATCTCTCCTATGTTCTCTAGATAAGTTTGCTTAAGTAATAGAAAAACCCTATTTCAAAATACTTTGGAAGGTTTTCGCATGGGTCAAGATCAAGATGAATTAGAGGAAGTATTAATAGTAAGTGGGAGAATAACATATGTCAACATATCCTGCAGTCTTCATCATTAGTTGACAACGTAAGATTCATGTTTGGCCTCGTGGTGGCCTCGACTATCCTCCTTAGGAAGGTGTTTGCATGGGTCAATATCAGGGTGAACTCCAAAAATTGATATGACTATAGTTTTTTGTTTCCAATATTGACCTTCCCTTCGGCGGGCTTGTTGGGGTGAAACTATAAGTTCCAAAATGATGGGTCACACTTATAAAAACTCATTAAGGTGGTTAATGGAGTTTAAACTGAATGAATGGTAACTAAACATTGTAGGAATAAGAGTTATTCTGTGTAGTGTTTGGTTGAGAATTATTGGGGTTGATGCCCTAAATCTCGTAGGGTCTTATAGTTTGTAATTGTATTGTACAAACATTTTACTTATTTGATAAAATATGAGATGTTTTATTTAACCTTTAGTAGCATTAAACACACAAACCAATAAACTAACAAAGTTAACATCTGTAGCTTAAACATGTCTGTAGAGACATACAGGTGGATCATGTTTAAGTGATAACCTAAATGGTCTGTAGTAGATGAATAAGGTTGGATACCTTATCCTGGTGACACTACAAATACGGCCTGCTTTGTAGGTGTTACAATTGTTGTAAAGTACTACAAATGATCTAATCCTAATCATTCATGTGGAGACATATGAGCAAGGGTGTTCTATGCAAAGGAGTTGTATAAGATCGGACCGCGAAATGACTAGTCTCAATTATAACGACGTTCATAATAGAGACTTGCATTTCACCAGGATGATCATAGGTAACATGACCTGAATCCTAAGTGAGTTGTGAACTTCTGTCTATGAAGGTGATCCTTTGATTTGTATAGGTGAGAGAGACCAGATCATCGACTCAATAAACCTACCATTTTGGGGATTCGTTTGATTAGGGAGTTGGGAACATAGCTACATAAGACAGAATTCACTCCTTACTCAATGTCAGGTTAAGTAGATAAATTGCTCCCTTTAGGGCTGATTCTGGGCTTGAACAATGTGGCGTCACACACTCTCCTGGCCCAAAAGGGGTTTGGTCATAGTTGAACTATGACTTATTATTCATTAGAGGGATCAGTGGTACTTGAAGAGTTAGATGGAACTTTAGGGGCAAAATGGTAATTTTGGCCCAACTATACTTACAAGTAATTTATGAAGAGTCATCACACTGTTGACTGGTTATATCCAATGGACACAGAAATATATCTGTAGTGTGAAGAGTGTAGTTGTTGGTCTTTAGTGGAATGCTCAACAGTTAATGGATGTTGAATAATTTAATTAATTATTCAAGTACCATTGGAGCTTCAATCTATAAGTCCACGAGGTCCCCTCTGTAGCTCAACAGGTATTTAATGAGAATCAATTTCAGATTAATTTGAATTGTTCAAATTAAATGAGGGAATTAACTATATGTGATATAATGAATTTAATTTAATTATATATGATATAATTACTATAATGTATTTGATACATTATAATATAAAGTTTATTTGAAAGGAAATAAATATTTGAATATAGTTTAAATATTAATTATGTGAATTGGATTCATATAATTAAGTTTAATATAAATGAGATATATATTAAATACCATTGATGAGGGAATTAAAACTATAGGTTATATTGTATATGATACAATATTAAACCATAGGTTATATGTTATATATATATATATATATTAAACCATAGGTTATATGTTATATATATATATATATACACACACATACGTATATATTATTAAATTAAAATTTATTTACTATTATTAATTAATTTTATTTTTATTGTTGAATTTTAAAGGGAGGAAAATAACTTCCCTCTCCTTAATTCTCTCTACAACTCACGATCTTAGGGAGTTGGTTTTAGGTGTGAGATCGTCTTTTTCACAGTAGTTCTCGATCTCTCTATGAGTGTGTGATACAGAAAAATCCCAAAAATTCTCCCTCTCCTCTCAAACTTTCCCTCTCTCCCAAAATTCACAAAGCCCACAAAACTCATGTGATTCTCATCCAAAAAAAGAATACAGGAGGCTCCAATTGGTGGTGGCCATCTTGGATCGAGGGTTTTGAGTTCGTGACAGTACGTGGCCATCAGATATTGTTTTGTTTGTGACCAATTTTGGAGAGGATGAAATTCGGAAAAGATTGAATCTTCAAAGGTAAGATTTTTCTGAATCTTGATTTCTATTTTCTTATTCTTTTACATGTTGTATTATTTGTGATTATGCATAATTTATTTTATGTAAAATTCGATTCTATGAAAAACCAAAAATTAGGCCTTCACAAGTTCTTTCAATTGGTATCAGAGCTAGGTTTTGGTCTCAATTATTGTTATTTTCCAAAATTGAATTATAATAATGGTGGGTAGCATTTTGTATATGTTCATGCGACGAATATTTTGCTGAATGTGGTTTATAATTATTGGATGTTTCGGGATTGGCCATTTAGATTTACAACTTTAATTTACAAAATTGGTTTGTAAGGGCCTATGTTTTGGGCATATAAAATGCGACCGAGTCTGTATTTGTCTGTGTTAAGTCGCTCATGATGTTCCCGGTGAAATTCTGGAGAAAATGAGCCCAATTCGACAATTTTTTTTATGAATATTGCGGTTGTACAGTGTCGACTATACAACAGCATTGCAACGCTGTGATGCGGTGGATGGAGTTCTTTTTCATAGCGCCACAACACTTGAGACAGAGAAGAGACACGGTTCAACGTCCGGTTCGCATGTGATTCGTGGAGTGATGTTCCAATTCGATTTGTGGGTTCTCCAGTTCTGTTGATTTGGGTTCTTCTTGGTCGGTTCATGGCTGGTTTAAGTTATTCTCGGTCCAATTCGAGCGGTTCAAGGGTCGGTTCACTTGTTTTGAACCGATTTGACTATTAATTTTAATAATTAGATTTTTTTAGTTAATTAAATTAATATGTGTTATATTAATTTAATTAATTATTTAAGATGTCCAATCTCGGTCCAATAATTTTTTTTTAATTATGCATATGATGTATGATTTATTTTTATTATTATATGTCATAATGTATGCCATATAGTACAAATCCCACCATATGTTATGCATATTTCATGCATCATTTATATTATAAATGTTATAATATATAGTTCCATGATTTTATATTTATAGCATTCTCATGCATCATATAATATAATTGTTATAATATATGCGTGCATGCATTAATAACATATTCATGCATCATTTATATTATAAGAGTTATAATATATAGTATGTATGTATGGAGGGTTGTATGTTATTAATTATTTCATTGTTTTATTATATAAGTGTTATATAAGTTTAGTAATAAATGGAATTGCATGATGCATGACACTACTTTAGGTAATTTTATAATCGTTATAATTTTACTAAGTACGTCATGAAATGCAATGAATTATTTTAATTTGTTCCATTTCTTTTATAAAAGTTATTATTAAATAAAATTAGAAATTAAAATTAATAATTCAGAATTCAGAATTGCATGCAAACCTTAGGTTAAAATCATTTTTTAAAATAGTTTTAAAATATGATTCACATAGATCTAATATCATATTTCTAATAAGATTAGAAATAAAGTTTAATCTTTTAATCAGTTTAATAGGATTAAATTGATCCTTAATTAAAAGATTAAATTTGTAGCAAATATATCTATAAGGGACCTTTTGTCTAAAGCTAGTTCTGTCTAGGTTGGGGTATTTAAATTGACGGAAACGTAACAACCCTACCTGGGAACTTACCTGGAAAGGTGAATTAGATAGATTTGTTACAAGCATGCAATTGTTGACTAAAGTTTATTAAAGTGTTTAATGAACATTAATCAAAATTGTTTAACTATCCAAAGTAAGTGTTACTTTTGGGCAAATTTAAACAATCACTTAATTAAAATCAGTAGCCAAATTTTCCTAAGTTAAAGAATCCTAGGTAATGCTTAGTGGGAGGAAAATGGAGTATATGATACTTCATTTTTTCTTTTCATATTTCTCCCTAAAAGTTCACACCATGAGATCTCTACTCGGCCTCGAGGTACCTTTGCTTGTGTCCTCCTATGGATGGTGTTTGTATAGGTCAATATCAAGGTGAATGGAGAGAGTGTTTATAGTAAGTAGGAGTGGGATATGTGTCAACACATCCCATGGTCTCTGTCATTAGTTTTTAGTAAATTTTCATGCTCGGCCTCGAGGTACCTTGCTTGTGTCCCCCTACGAATGACATTTGCATGACTGTTTACACAAATTCCAAAAAACGATAGGGTTGCTTTAGTTTTTGCCCCCAATCGGTTTTTCCCTACGGTTGGCTCATTGGGGAAAAACTCTAGAATATAAAATAAGGGGTTACACTTACAAGAAAATGTTAAGCGAGTTTAACAATTTCTGGACCGAACAATGGTGATTGATAGTTACAGTAACAAGGAGTTGTTCTGTCTATTGGTTGAAAATGTATCATTTCAGTGATGGGGCACTTGATCACCCTACCACTTTGTTCTATCTCACTAAAACATCATTTCAAAATAGATGTGGTACATTAGATAATTTTACTAAATTTGATTGGTTTTTCCAAATGGGTTAATGCATAGAGTACTAATATAAATAAATTTTATTGTTTCAGCAAATTTCAATTTGACTTCCGCAACTTTAAACTTGCTTGCCACCAACAAACTTACTGGCGAAAACTATACAACGTGGAAAAACACAATCAATACAATACTTATCATCGACGACCTAATATTTGTCCTAATAGAGGATTACTCCTATTCCTGCTTAAAATGCTATTTAAAACATTCAAGAGGCATATGAGTGATATTTAAGGTTAAAGACCCGAGCGTATATCGTGACAAGCCTTTCTGAAGTCTTGACCAAGAAGCATGAATCCATGATCACTGGCGTGAGATCATAGAGTCCCTGTGAGGGATGTTCGGACAACCTTCCGCACAGCTCAAGCATGACGCTCTTAAAAATATCTTTAATGCTCATATGTAAGAAAGGGCATCTATTAGAGAACACGTTCTCAACATGATGGTCCAAACGTGGTAGAGATAAATGGGTCTGTCATTGATGAAGCCAGTCAGGTTAGCTTCATATTGGAATCTTTACCTGAAAATTTTCTATAGTTCCATAGCAATGATGTTATGAACAGGATTAACTACAACCTGACCACTTTGCTCAATTAGCTACAGACTTTTCAATCCTTAATAAAAACCAAGGAATAGAAGGGTGAGGCAAATGCTGCTTCATCTTCTAAAAAGTTCTATAGAGGTTTGACCTCTAGAACTAAGTTTGTGTCTTCTTCTTCCGACACCAAAAAGTGGAAGAAGAAGAAAAGGGGAAAGGGGAAAGTTAACCAACTATTTGCTGCCCAGAAAAGCAAGAAAGCCAAGGCTTCAAAGGGAATCTGTTTCCATTGTAACCAGGAGGGATACTGGAAGAGGAATTGTCCCAAGTACTTGGTAGAAAAGAAGAAGGCAAAGCAAGGTAAATATGATTTCCTTGTATTAGAGACTTGTTTAGTGGAGAATGATGATTCAGCCTGGATAATTGATTCAGTTGCCACTAACCATGTTTGTTTTTCATTTAAGGGAATTAGTTCCTAATGACAACTGAAAGTTAGGGAGGTGACAATGCGTGTTGGAACTGGACACGTCGTCTTGACTGTGGCAGTGAGAGGACTTCAACTTTTTTTACAAAAATCACATCTTATATTAAATAATGTATATATGGTTCCAAACTGGAAAAGGAACCTTATTTCTGTTAGAACAAAAATACTTTATTTCATTTGAAGTAAATAAAGTATTTGTTTACAAAAAATAGTGTATATCGTATAGACGATGCCCAATCGTTTAATAAAAATGGCATTGGGAGCAAATGGGAGATGGCAAATGTCTATCGTATAGACGATGCCCAATTGTTTAATAAAAGCTAAGCGATTGTCTAGCTAAAGTTATGCGATCGTTTAGCTCATCAGCCAGCTGAGTGTCTATCGTATAGAAACACTCCACGATTGTCTAGTCTCTTCAAGCTGTCGTTTAGTAAATCATATTTACTTGACAACCTTTTCGTGAGTAATTTCTAGCATATCTTACTAAATTTCATTTTATCTCACAGTTACCATGAAACCACCAATAACCTCCCACTCAATTGGTTATTAGAGAAAAAGAGATAATTATCCAGTAATTAATATTATCATAAATATAAATGATAACCAACTTACCAAACTATATTTATAACCTATAGTTTTAATATTTCATCTCATGAAACATATAAACCATAGCACTTTTTCTATTCCATGGTCCTTAACGTAAATCTCATTTACATTAATCCTCCACTTGATGTATCTCATACACCATAGCGATCATATCATATATAATCGAATTACCTCTTGTCAATTTGAACATTTCAAATCAACACCAAGAGTTGATCCTCAACTTGAATCCATTAAGCTACCAAGGGGACCTTATGGACCTATAGCTCAAAGCTCCAACAGTACATGAATAACTGACTAACCTCTTTAGTCACGGGATCCACCATCTGTTAACTGCCAAGCACTCCACTAAAGACCGACAGTTGAACTCTACTTATTACAGATATATTATGTGTCCATCTTAACCAATCAATAGTGCGATAACCCTTCACAGATCGCTCGTAAGTACAGCTCGGCCAGTAACCGTTATGCCCCTGTAGTTACATCTAACTTCTTAAGTACCCTCGATCCCTCTAATGAACATAAGTCATAGTCCTACTATGACTGAGTCTTCTCTTCCAAAGAGAAGCTATAGCCACTAAGCCTCAGAATCAGCCCTTAAGGGAGCAATGTATCTACTTACCCCTGCTTCAGGGAAGGAGTGAATTCTATTTTGTGTAAATAAGTTCCTAGCTCCCAAATCAGACAAGTCACCAAAAAGGTAGGTATGTTGAGTTGGCAATCTGGCTACTCTCACCCATACTAATCAAAAGACCGCCCTCGAAGGCAAGAGTTTTCAAAACACTCAGGATTGAGGTCATGTCACCTATGGTCGATTAGGTGAGATGTAAGTCTCCACTATAAACAATGTTATATATAGAGACAAATCATCTCGTGGTCCGGTCTTATACAAACTCTTTGTATAGGACACCCCCCTCGCATGTCTCCACATGAATGGTCAGGATCTACCATTTCTAATAGTTTACAACACGTGCAACCTCTACAAAGAAGGTCGTATCCGTAGTGTCACCAAGATCAGGTATCCCACCTTAATTCTTATACCACAGACCTATTTAGGTTATCACTTAAGGCATGATCCACTTGTATATGATACATGCTTAGTTTACATATGATAATCATGGAGCTTTGTTTATTGGATATGAGTAAATGCCAGAATGAAATAACTTTTATTTTATTCATAACAATGTGTATATTACAAACTATGAGACTCTGGAGAATTAGGACACCAATCCCAACAAAATGAGCATAAACATCGCAGTAAGATTGTGTTTAGTGAACTTTCCACCGAAACTACTGAACCTTCAACAAGAGTTTTTGGAGAACCCAATATCTCAACGAAAGCTAACAAAGTTGGATCATCTAGTAGGCTAAATCCACCTCAAGTGTTGAGGGAACCTCGACATGGTGGAAGGGTTGAACCCACATGTTCATTATATGGGTTTAACAGAAATCCTAGCTATGGTAGCTGACAGAGATGTTAAGGATCCATTGTCTTACAAGAAGGCAATGGAGGATGTCGACAAAGATGAGTGGATCAAAGCTATGGACCTCGAAATAGAGTCTATGTACTTCAATTCTGTTTGGGATCTTGTAGATCAACCTGATGGGGTAAAACTTATAGGTTGCAAATGGATCTACAAGAGAAAAAAAAATGGGGTGCTGATGGGAAGGTGCAAACCTTCAAGGTTAGAATTGTGGAAAAGGGTTATACCTAAGTTGAGAGAGTCAACTATAAGGAAACTTTCTCAATTATTGCCATATTGAAGTCTATTTGGATCCTTCTGTCCATTGCCTCATATTATGACTATCAGATTTGACAAATAGACATCAAGATTTCTTTTCTGAATGGCAATCTTAAGGAGACCTTTTTGTTGGGG
Source organism: Benincasa hispida (assembly GCF_027475165.1). Lineage (NCBI taxonomy): Eukaryota > Viridiplantae > Streptophyta > Magnoliopsida > Cucurbitales > Cucurbitaceae > Benincasa > Benincasa hispida. Next base: position 37,530,906 of record NC_143483.1, read on the forward strand.
TTGATGCCCTAAACTCTCATAAGGTCTTGTAGTTTGTAAACACCTGTATGAACAAACACTTATGATGTAATAATATGAGATATTTTCTTCACTATTGTCTATGAAATATGAGATATTTTATTTGCATTTATCACAAACTAATAAACTAAGATCCTTGGTTGTCGTTGTAACTTAAGCATGTATATGGAGACATACAAATCGATCATGCCTTAAGTGATAACCTAAATGGTCTGTAGTATATGGATATAGGAAGGAAACCTTATCCTGGTGACACTACGGATACGGCCCGCTTTGTAAATAGTTCCAAGTGTTGTGATGTGCTACAGATGGTCTGATCTTGATCATTCATGTGGATACATGCGAGTGGAGGTGTCCTATGCAAAGGAGTTTGTATAAGACCAAACCACGAAGTGTGTAGTCTTGTTATATAATGTCGTTCATGACAGAGACATTCATTTCACTAGGATAACCATAGGTAACATGACCTTAATCCTAAGTGAGTTGGGAACTCCTACCTATGAGGGCAGACCTTTGATTTGTATGGGTGTGAATGGTCAGATTGCCGACTCAAACCTACCACTTTGGGGATTCGTCTGATTGGGGAGTTGGGAACTCAGCTACATAAGATGGAATTCAATCCTTCCCAAAGCAAGGGCAAGTAGGTAGATTGCTCCCTTAAGAGTTGATTTTAGGGCTTGAACGATATGGTGCCACACACTTTTTTATGGCCCGAGAGGTGTCCACTCATAGTAGGACTATGTTGTATTATTCATTAGAGGGATCAAGTGGTACTTAAGGAGTTAGATGTAACTACAAGGGCATAACAATAAATTGGCCCAGCTATACTTACGAACGATCTGTGAAGGGTTATCGTATTGTTTACTGGTTATATCTGATGGACACAGAAATATATCTGTGGTGAGAAGAGTGCAGTTGTCGTTCTTTAATGGAGTGCCCAACAGTTAACGGATAGTGGATCTCGTGATTAAAGAGTTTAGTCAGCTATTCATGTACTATTGGAGCCTCAAGCTATAGGTCCATAAGGTCCCCTTGGTAGCTCAATGGATTCAATTAAGTTGAGAATTATTTTTTGGGTCAATTTGAAGTGTTTAAATTGACAAGAGGGAGTTTGATTATATATGATATAATTAAACTGGTTCAATTATATGTGATATAGTTGACGTGATGTATGAGATACATTAATTGGAGGAATTTGATATAAATATGATTTATATTGAATAAAGGAGAAAAGGGTTATGGTTTAAATGTTACATATGATATGGTATTAAAATTATAGGTTATAAATATAAATGATAAGTTAGTTATTATATTTATTTATAATTAAAATAATTATATGATAATTGTTGGTAGTTTCTCCTTTAATTATGCGTGAAAGTGGAAGGTTATATTCAGTTTTCATAATTGAAGGATAAAATGAAAAATGTTTTCATTCTATAAAGAATCACTTCGTTAAGTACATCACTAATCGTTTAGCTCACGAGAGACTACACGATAGCCTTCAAGTAATTTTCTAAACAATCGTGTACTAGCGCGCCTTATACTAAACGATCGTGTAAAGTTTTACTAAACGATTGCATGCCAAGCGAGATTCACTAAACAATCATGTAAACGATCAAGCACACAAAGTCTATACGATAGACAATTCCTTTTCCCACTTGCTTGGTCATATAATTCGATCGTTGTTTCCTCCATCCCTCTACCAAATTCATAATAGAGCCCACACCGCCTAGATTCTCACTCCGAGAATACCAAGGTTTCCTATTAGTGGTGTCAGAGGGGTTGTTTGTTCGTGGAGAAGTTTATCTGTGACCACTAGATGTTTGGGTAGACGATGGCAGTGACAGCGAGAGGTTACTGGTCCAAGTCTTCACGAGAGCAAGAGGTTAATAGAAGAAAAGTTCTTCAAAGGTATGTCTCTCGTTTCTTTTGTATTTAATTTCTAAAGCATGTTGTAATTTGTTCTAAAATGCATAACTAGTTTGTATGTTTGTGAATGCCTTTAATTCTGTCACAATGGATTTGGATCGATCGTGCTTCCGCTCATGGGTTCTCTTTGATAAGAGATCCTTCAATTAGTATCAAAGCCAGGTTTCTAATATTCCAAATCCATTTATGTACAGAATAGCATTTACATTCTTGGTGGGCGATGATGAAAATTTGGGAGCGCAATATATGATGCATGTCTTAGGTTATACGTATGTTCTCATGTGTCAGTGGTCATGCATTGGAATGGAAAGTATGCATTAATCTCATATGCAATGACCATTGGTGACGAGAATTGGTGAACGCAATTATGATCCATGTCTTAAGCTATGCGTTTATACCCATGCATCGATGGTCATGCGTTGGAATCAAAGTATGCGTTAATCTCGTATGCAATGACCATGCATTTCTGTCACAAGTTTTCTTGCGCTCTCGCCAAGTATAACGAGATCGCAAGTTTCTCGGGTGATCCGAGGTTGAACTCAAGGACTTGAAGCTAAATGTTATGCGGTGGTGTGTTTGCGGCGAAGAAATAAAAGAATTTGAGGTTGAAAGGCTATGCACTACTCCTACTCCTAACTAACAGATTAAGCAGTGGAAGTATGACTGAGAGGTAGAGACAAGGCAACTGTTAACGCGTAGTAAAATACATGGGAAAATAGATGAAAAGGAGAGGATGTCTTCATTGCAACACTAAGCTCGACCGCAAGGGTAACCCCAGCCAGCGCAAGCTTATGCAATCATGCTATACACACTTGACGAAGGTGTATGCAATGTGTAATATCAAATGGAGCTTATTCCTAAGTCTCCATTCTTGCTTATGTGATTCTAATCTGACTTTCTCAAGCCTAGATTCTAACCTAGCTCTCTCAATTCTTAGGTTCTTTCTTTAGACTCTCTCTCGAGTAGCTCTAAAGGGGTGATGGACGCATACATAAGACAATGTGATCGCATACAACATGGCTGACGTAAGATTATTATAGAAATGCATTGATCACAAAATGTAATAATCATAAGATGGAGATGGAATCGAAGGAAATATAGAAATACATTGATCAAAAAATGTATTAATTCCTTAAAAGCATAATGTAATACAATACAAAAGTAGAAGGGAATTGGAGGGCCAGATGGAAGCAATGTCTTGCTTCCATCAGATGTGTGTCAAGGCTGCCGGTGGTGCCATGGATGGACGATGGAGTAGACTCTCTCGAGCTCTAACTCCGACAAAGGCTTCGATCGTCACTCAAAATGGTTAAGGAGATTAAGAACTCTCAAGTTATCTTCTCACGCTTTGGTCTGGATCACAAGGATCCGCCCTAAGGCAGGGAACCTCAGGCGAAAAACCTTGGATTCTTTGAAGTTCTGCTCAACGGCTTCTATTTATAGAGCTTGATCGCCGACAACATTAATGGACTTGCTTTGAATCTGACACTCGTGGCGTGATGGTTCTTTCCTGAATCTCTGCTGCTAAGGCGTGGTAGGTGAAATGTCAACATCATCTTTTTGATAATCCCAGTGTATGCGTTCACGTTTGTATTCCACCAACCTTGCGATCGCCCTTCTATTATGGTTATTCTTTATAGCCGCAATCTCTCTGCGATGACTGCATTTGCTTGACAGACGCAACTTCTATGTGATGGACGCCTGCGGTTGATGGCTGCAACATATATACGATGACAGCATTCACTCGATAGTCGCAACTTCTATGCAATGGACGCATGCGGTTACTTGCTGCAACATCCATGCGTCGAACGTATGCGTTTGCTTCTGCGATGGAGAGATTCCCCACATGCGGTCATCTTTACGATAGCCTGGCTTCCGCGCATGCGATCGCTTTCTATGGTTGCTACAAAAAAAAGTAAACAATTGAACGCATAATAACGCATAATAGTGGGTTAGTCGAGATTCTTAATGTCAATCGACGCAAACTCATTTTAACATAAATGCATATTCTACTTAACAGCCCTCATAATTCTAAATAAAAGGCCTACAATGACGTGCATTTCTGCCCTCATCAACCATGTGTTCCTATCACGAGTTTTCTTGCGCTCTCGCCAAGTATAACGAGATCGAAAGTTTCTTAGGTGATCCGAGGTCGAACTCAGGGACTTGTAGCTAAATGTCATGAAGTAATGCGTTTGCGGCGAAGAATAAAAGAATGTTGAGGGTTATTGGCTATGTTCTACTCTTTCTTCTAACTAACAAATTACGCAGTGAAAATGTGACTATGAGAGATAGAGACACGGCAAATATTAATGCGTAGTAAAATACATGGACAAATAGATAAAATGACGAGGATGTCTTCATTGCAACACTAAGCTTGACCGCAAGGGTAACCCCAGCCAACGCAGGTTATGCGATCATGCTATACACACTTGACGAAGACGCATGCGATGTATATGCGATAGTGTCGAGAGGGCTTATTTCTAAGTCTCTATTCCTGCTCATGTGCTCTCACACATAAGCAAGATGACCGCATACTACCATATCCTACTTAAAGGGTGCATATGCTGTGTAGTAGCAAACGGAGCATATTCCTAAGTCCCCATTCTTGCTTATGCGATCCAATCTGCTCTCCCGAGTCTAGATTTGGATTTTAGACTACTCTCCCAAATATGCCTAAATGATGAATGATGCGCTCATAAGACAAGGTAATCACATAAAACATGGTTGACGTAAGATTATTCCTATCTCTAGTGAACACTTGCTTACATTGCTTAATGCGATCAACTACTTACCCTCCCGGGCAGTTGGTTGCTGCTAACTCTACTCATAGAAAAGCATTGCGTCCGCTTATAGACAAGCATTACTACAGCTTCACACTAAGCAAATAGGATTTTCTCACAACACTCACGCAATGCACACCTCTCGGTGATTTGCTACATGCTTCATATGTCTATACTGCATGATTAAGTATGCGAGGTGTAAATACACTCCGTGCTTTTAACCCAACTCAAGCTGAAGAAACTTATTCAATGGTCACTGCTAACCACTTTTGGTCCCAAATCTTTGGGGTTTCTTTTTCCAATAAACGTTGGTTACATTTCTTTATGTTATTTGTACCAGTAACTGGTTTATGGATGAGTGCTCTTGAAGTAGTTGGTCTGGCCCTGAACCTACGTGTCTATGACTTCGTTTCTCAGGAAATCCGTGCAGCGAAAGATCCTGAATTTAAGACTTTCTATACCAAAAATATTCTCTTAAACGAATGTATTCATGCTTGGATGGTGGCTCAAGATCAGCCTCATGAAAACCTTATATTCCCTGAGGAGGTTATACCCCGTGGAAACGCTCTTTAATGGAACTTTAGCTTTAGCTGGTCGTGACCAAGAAACCACCGGTTTTGCTTGGTGGGCCGGGAATGCCCGACTTATCAATTTATCCGGTAAACTACTGGGGGCTCATGTAGCCCATGCCGGATTAATCGTATTCTGGGCCAGAGCAATGAACCTATTCGAAATGGCTCATTTCGTACCGGAGAAGCCCATGCATGAACAAGGATTAATTTTACTTCCCCACCTAGCTACTTTAGGTTGAGAGGTAGGTCCTGGTGGGGATGTTATAGACACCTTTCCTTACTTTGTGTCTGGAGTACTTCACTTAATTTCCTCCGCAGTATTAGGTTTTGGCGGTATTTATCATGCACTTCTAGGACCCGAGACCCTTGAAGAATCTTTTCCATTCTTCAATTATGTGTGGAAAGATAGAAATAAAATGACTACCATTTTAGGTATTCACTTAATTTTGTTAGGTATAGGTGCTTTTCTTCTAGTATTCAAAGCTCTTTATTTTGGGGGCGTATATGATACCTGGGCTCCAGGGGGGGGGGAGGAGATGTAAGAAAAATTACCAACTTGACCCTTAGGCCAAGTGTTATATTTGGTTATTTACTAAAATCTCCTTTTGGCGGAGAAGGGTGGATTGTTAGTGTGGACGATTTGGAAGATATAGTTGGGAGACATGTATGGTTAGGTTCCATTTGTATACTTGGTGGAATTTGGCATATCTTAACTAAACCCTTTGCATGGGCTCGTCGCACACTTGTATGGTCTGGAGAAGCTTACTTGTCTTATAGTTTAGGTGCTTTATCTGTTTTTGGTTTTATTGCTAAGTAAAGGATGCTAAGTAAATGAAGATGAAAATGGAATCGAAGGAAAATGTAGAAATGCATTGATCACAAAATGTATTAATCTCTTAAGCCACAATGTAATACAATACAAGGATAGAAGAGAAATGGAGGGCCAAATGGAAGCAATGCCTTGCTTCCATCAGATGTGTGTCAAGTCTGCCGGTGGTGCCATAGATGGGCGGTGGAGTAGACTCTCTCGAGCTCTAACTTCGGCGAAGGCTCCAGTCGTCACTCAGAATGGATGAAAAAATGAAGAACTCTCAAGACTATCTTCTCATGCTTTGGTCTGGATCACAAGGATCCACCCGAAGGTAGTTTTCAGGCAGAGGACCTTGGATAATCTGAAGTTGGGCTCTAAGGCTTTAATTTATAGAGCTTGATCGTCGACAGCATTAATGGTCCTCTCTGAAATTCTGTAGCTAATGGCGTGATTGATTTCTCTGAATCTCTACTACTAATGGCGTGGTAGGTGAAATGTCAACATCACCTTTTGACACTCCTGAGGTATGCGTTCATGCTTGGTTTCTGAAGTGTCAACGTATTCCACCACCCTTGCGTTCATCCCCCTATTATGGTTATTACTCTGTAGCCGCAATCTCCCTACAATGACCGCATTTTCTTGGTCGCCGTAACACCCATACGACGGATGAATGCGATCACCGAATGCGATCGTCTTTGCGATAGCCTCGCTTTTGTGCATGCGATCGATTTCTGCGTTTGCTACAAAAATAAACAATTGAACGTATAATAACGCATAAAAGTGGGTTAGCCGAGATTCTTAATGTCGATCGACGCAAGCTCGTTTTCTCATGAATCCTTAGTATAATTGCCGCATATTCTACTTAACAACCCTCATAATTCTAAATAAAAGGCTTGTAATAACGTACATTTCTACCCGTCATCAGTGGGTGTAAGCATGTCTGCATTCTGTTTAAGTGTTAAAAATGTTTATGGATGTGGATTAATGGAGATTCTGGGATGATTGCCTCTAGTTTTTGAGTTTTTTTACATTCAAAGTTAATTGTAAGGACCCATGTGTTTTTGGGCATATTAACTTGCTATCGAGTCTATAATTCAAAGTGTTTGAGTCAATTTGAGTCACTCGTGATGAAGCTTCGAGGCATGGTGATGTGCATTACTTCGAGGAAGAAGAAGACCAAGCATTAGAAAGATCGTGTAAATGATGGGGTAAGCTATCATTGAGTATGGGATACCCAGCAGCAAGGTAGACGTGCGTGCACTAAACGATCGTGTAGGTCAGCATGCTTCATCGTATAGTCACGGACTACACGATCGTGGGGTAAAGTTACTTAGCGCTTGTTATTCTATCATCTAGACGATCATGCCCCATAGCATAGTAGTCGTCTAGACGATCGTTTAAACTTACATTGTTTAAATTTAGTATGCTAAACGATCGAGTAGCCTTCATGCTTCATCGCATAGTCAAAGGTACTCGATCGTAGCTAGGCGATCGTGGTTACTCGCCTAATTTACTAAACAATCCGGAAGAAGTCTTCGCCCAGGCAGTTTAAGACCCGGTTCACTTGTTAACTAGTTTGCTCGATAGTTTTATGTAATTGATAGAATTTCTTTCCAGATTTTTAGGCTAATCATCCCGATCCATTAATTTTGTGAATGTACAGAAGATGTATGTTTTAATATATATCATATAGTATGTCTAGAGTTGAAATCCCACCTTAGGTTATGCATTGGTCATGCATCATCTCTATATTGTAAGAGTTATGATATAGTAGTTTGCATGATTAAATTACTTCAAGAGCATGCTCATGCATCATATAATATAAGAGTTATATTTATGCATGCATTAAGCATACACATGCATCATCTTTAAGTGTTATAGTATAAGGGTGTACGGAAGCATGTATGCTTAGTTCATTACTAAGTATATAAGAATTATATATAGTAATGAATGGACATTGCATGAAGCATGACACATAGGTTAAATTTATAAGAGTTATAAATACCTAGTTATGCATAGCAATGTGAATGGTTTTGATTGTTTATTTTATAAGAGTTATAAGTGAAATTATAACTAAAATCAATAAGAAAGACATGCATGCGAACTTAGGCATGAATCCTGTTTCAAAAGAGATTTAAAATTTGATGGAAATAGACCAAAGATCATGGTTCTAATGAGATTAGAAACCTCAGGTTTAATCTTTTAATCAATTTAATAGGATTAAAAGATTAAATATGTAGCAAATCTACCTATAAGGGACCTTTTGTTTAAGGCGGGTTCTGTCTAGGCTGGGGTACTTAAGCTGACGGAAACGAAACACTCCTACTTGGGAACCTACCTGGAAAGGTGAATTAGATAGATTTGATGCATTCATGCAAATTTGAGGATATTCCGTTAAAGAGTTTAATGGAACTTGAGTTAAACTTGTTTAATATCAAAGACAAGAGTTGTTTTTTAGCAAATTAAACACACTTAGATAAAATCTAGAGTCGGATGATCTAAGTTAATGATGAAAGAAATCGATCACTAGGATTTCCATGAGCAGTGGAACAGATCATTCCAAATTACAATCATGTATGAACATTACAAATTACAGTCAAAACAGAAACAAATGGTTATGCATTCATTATAGAAATTACAACATGATACAATAAGAAATCAAGGAGAAATCTCTACGCACGTTTGTAGACTCGTCTCCACGCTTCTTGATCATGAATGCTCGAACATAGCAACCTCGAACGCTCGAAAAATACGACCACTCCACTGCACAACATCACACACTTGAACTCAATGATTGCCTCGGTCACGAACATCCCAATAGCACGAACAGCCTCCACAGAACTTCGATGGCGTCGAGTTGAGTATGACACCACTAAGAAGGCTACTATGGTATTCTCGGTGTGAGAATCCAGAAGGTGGGGCTCTATGTGGACTTCGATTAAGGAAGAAGACAAAGAAAACATCAATCGTGTAAATGATTGAGCAAGTGGGAGATGGCTAAACCTATCGTATAGGTCGATGCCAAATCATTTAGCAAAAGTTAAGCGATCGTCTAGTAAAAGCTAATCGATCGTTTAGCTCATTGCTTAGTTCTATGTTTGTCGCTTACAAATACCATACAATCGTTTACCTTTTTCAAGCTGTCGCTTAGTAAATCTAATTTACTTGACAATTTCCATTACGTGTGATTCTGATTGAGAAAAAATCTCCAAAACAATTTTTGACAAAAAATTTACTCAAATTAGGAAAACAATTTTCCTTTTATCTCAAGGTTATCATGAAGCCACCAATAACCTCCCATTCAATTGGTTATTAGAGAAAAAGAGATAATTATCCAGTAATTAATATTATCATAAATATAAATGATAACCAACTTACCATACTATATTTATAACCTATAGTTTTAATATTTCATCTCATGAAACATATAAACCATAGCACTTTTTTTCTATTCCATGGTCCTTAACGTAAATCTCATTTACACTAATCCTCCACTTGATGTATCTCATACACCATAGCGATCATATCATATATAATCGAATTACCTCTTCTCAATTTAAAAATTTCAAATCAACACCAAGAGTTGATCCTCAACTTGAATCCATTGAGCTACCAAGGAGACCTTATGGACCTGTAACTCGAAGTTCCAACGGTACGTGAATAACTGACTAAACTCTTTAGTCACCGGATCCACCATCCGTTAACTCCCAAGCACTCCACTGAAGACCGACAGCTAAACTCTCCTTACCACAGATATATTATGTGTCCATCTTAACCAATTAGAAGTGCGACAACCCTTCATAGATCTCTCGTATGTACAACTGGGCCAATATCGTTATGCTCCTATAATTACATCTAACTCCTTAAGTACCACTGATCCCTCTAATGAACATAAGTCATAGTCCTACTATGACTGGGTCTTCTCTTCCAAAGAGAAGTTGTGGCCATTATGTTCAAGGCCCGGAATCAGCCCTTAAAGGAGCAATCTCTCTACTTATCCCTGCTTCAGGAAAGAAGTGAATTCCATCTTGTGAATTGAGTTCCCAGCTCCCAGATCAAACAAGTCCCCAAAAAGGTGGGCATGTTGAGTTTGCAATCTGGCCACTCTCACCCATACTAATCAAAGGACCACCCTCAAAGGCAGGAGTTCCCAAAACACTCAGGATTGAGTTCGTGTCACCTATGGTCGTTTAAGTGAGATATAAGTCTCTAGTATCAACGGCATTATATACAGAGTCTAATCATCTCATGATTCGGTCTTATACAAACTCTTTGTATAGGACACCCCCGCTCACACCTCTCCACATGAATAGTCAGGATCTACCATCTGTAGTTGTTTACAACACTTGCAAACCTCTACAAAGCGGGCCATATCCGTAGTGTCACCAGGATCAGGTATCCCACCTTAATCCTTATACTACAAACCTATTTCACATATACATGCTTAAGTTCACATAAGATAACCAAGGAGCTTTTTTTATTGGATATGAGTAAGTTCCAAAATGAAATAACATTTATTTTATTCATCAAATAATGTGTAACATTACGAACAACGAGACTCTGGGAGAATTAGGATACCAATCCCAACAATCTCCTACTTGTCCTAATGACTCGGGAGACTAGTGTACAATACAATAAAAAAAGTACAATATACAATAAACTAGGGCATACCCCAGGATCATCTCCCACTTGCCCTAGACAAGATGTCGCATGTTCCGTAGACCCAGACTCTCTATGTGACCCTAGAAAACCTTAGCCGGGAGGGCTTTTGTAAAGGAAACAGCAACGTTATGCTCCAATGCGATCTTCGTGACTATCACATCATCGCGATGCACAATCTCCCTGATCAGGTGATATTTTCATTCAATGTGCTTACCCCAACGATGACTCCATGGCTCCTTCGAATTTACCACAGTCCCGTTGTTATCACAATAAAGAGTGATAGGCAAATCCATATTTGGAACAACTTCCAAATCTAAAAGGAACTTCCTCAGCCAAACAACCTCTTTAGCTGCTTCACAAGCGGCTACGTATTCGACTTCCATAGTGGAGTCTGTGATGCATCCTTGCTTGATGCTTCTCCATACTACAGCCCCTCCATTCAAAGTGAACACTGACCCCGATGTCGATTTGCGAGAATCTCTATCGGTTTGAAAGTCAAAGCCCGTGTATCCTATAAGGATCAGATCCTTATCTCCATACACGAGCATGTAGTCCCTCGTTCTTCGAAGATACTTGAGGACCATCTTAACCGCCGTCCATTGATCAAATCCTGGATTGGATTGATACCGACTAACAATTCCTACTGCATAGCAAATGTCGGGTCTAGTACATAACATTGCATATATCAAGCTTTCTATAGCAGAAGCATAAAGAATCCATCTCATCTCTTCAACTTCTTGAGGTGTCTTAGGACATTGATCCTTAGACAGAACGATTCCATGCCTGAAGGGTAACAAACCCTTTTTGGAATCCTGCATCCTGTACCTGATCAACATTTAATCAGTGTACAATGCCTGAGACAGGGCTAACCTTTGTTCTTACAATCCTCAATGATCTAGATCCATAGAACATACTGTGCCTCACCCAAATCTTTCATTTTAAACTGGCCAGCTAGCCATTTCTTAATGTCAATTAGATACCCTACATCATTCCCAATGAGTAGGATATCATCCACATACAGTACCAGGAAAGCTACTAAGATATTGATGATCTTCTCGTATACACAAGGCTCATCAAAATTCTGATAAAAGCCAAACAACTTGACTGTAGTGTCAAATCTGATGTTCCAAGATCTAGATGCTTGTTTCAGCCCATAAATGGACTTATTAAGCTTGCAAACTCTTTGCTCTTGATCTAGAACTATGAACCCCTCTGGTTGAGTCATATAGATAGTCTCCTCAAGATTACTATTAAGAAAGGAAGTCTTGACATCCATTTTCCATATCTCATAATCATAAAACGTGGCTACGGACAGGAGAATCCTGATAGACTTCAGCATGACAACAGGTGAGAAAGTTTCCTCATAGTCAACTCCCTCAACCTGGGTATAACCCTTTGCCACTAGTCTAGCCTTAAAGGTTTGCACCTTTCCATCTACACCTCTCTTTTTCTTATAGATCCACTTACACCTAATAGGTCTTACCCTATCAGGTGGATCAACAAGCTCTCAAACGTTATTTAAGTACATAGACTCTATTTCCTGGTTCATGACTTTAACCCATTCATCTTTGTCAACATCCTCCATTGCTTTCTTAAAAGATAATGCATCATTCGTAATGACATTTTGGGCTTCAGTCAAACCCATGTAGCGATTCGGTGGGTTCATAACCCTCCCACTACGTCGAGGCAGTCTCAACTCTTGAGCTGGTTGACTAGATGTACCGACTTTAACAACTCTTATTGATATGTCGGCCTATTCAACAACTTTTGTTGAACTCTCAGCAGTCTCAATCTCACTAGAGATCTCATGTAAAACGAGCTTACTCCGTTGCTTATGATCCCTCATGTGGTCTTCTTCCAAGAAGATAGCATTTGTAGAAGCAAACACTTTGTTCTCACTCGGATCATAGAAGTATCCACCTCTCGTTTCTTTGGGGTAGCCTACAAAGAGGCAAACCTTTGAACGCGGTTCCAACTTCTTTGTGTTAGTCACTAGCACATGTGCTAGACAGCCCCAAATCCTGAAGTGGTGTAAACTACCTTTACGGCCTCTCCTAACTCAAAAGGTGTTTCAGAAACACTTTTTGAGGGAACATTGTTCAGGATATAACATGCAGTCTCCACTGCAAAATCCCAAAACGAGTCTGGAAGATGAGCATAACTTATCATAGACCGAACCATGTCCAACAAGGTTCTGTTTCTCCTTTCTGATACACCATTCTGCTGAGGTGTACCAAGGGCCTAGAGTTGGGACGCAATCCTATATTCAATCATATAGTTCTGGAATTGGAGGTCCATATACTCTCCACCACGATCAGATCGTAGTGTTTTTATCTTCTTACCTAACAAATTTTCAACTTCAGCCTTATACTCCTTAAACTTGTCAAGAGCTTCAGACTTACATTGCATTAGGTAGAGATACCCAAACCTTGAATAATCATTTATAAAAGAGATGAAATATTCATACCCACCCTAAGCTCTAACACTCCACAGAGGTCTAAATGTAGAAGCTTTAAGGTTTCCTAGGCTCTGTAACCTTTTCAAGTAAAAGATCATTTGGTCATCTTGCCTTCGAGGCATGATTCACATACCAGCAATGAGTTTTCTTCTAAACTCTTTAGAAGTCCACTTTTCACCAACTTCTCAATTCTATTGAGGTTAATGTGACCTAAACTCATATGCGAAAGATGGACGTTTTCCTTAGGAGAAACCTTTGGTCTTTTAGCTGTTATTATCGTACTGAACATTTCAATGTTAAACAAGGCTTTTATGACTAACGGCCTTGGTACATATAAGTTACTTTCCATTGAACCATAAGCAATCTCCATTCCATTCTTGAAAATCAACACTTTATTCTCAGAAAATGAGACGATATAGCCTTGTTCAATGAGACAAGAAACCGAGATTAAGTTCCTCTTCATACAAGAAACTACAAAAATATTATCTAGTAACAGATAACATTTCTTGTCAACAAATAACTTCAGCCTACCTACTGCAATAGTTGAAACAACCTCACCAGTGCCAACTCGAAGAGTCATCTTTCCCTGTGGCAATGCTTGCCAGGAACTGAATCCTTGGTAAAAGGAACTAACATGATTGGTAGCACCCGAGTCAAGGATCTAGGCAGAATCATCATTCTCTACCAGACACGTCTCCAAGACCAATAAATCAGATTTATTGTCTTGTCTCCTCTGTTGGAGAGTAGTGGGATCGAGGTCGTTTTCCACGAAATACGTTTCACACGATTCTTTCCACTATAAGTAGTTGGTCATATTAAAAGCACTAAATGGAAATACTAATGAATTGTTGAGAAGAAAAACACATTGACCTACATTAGGTTTTAAGTAAATACTCGTTGTAAAACAAAACAACATCCAATAAGGGTCTAGCAAAACTAATATGAACCCCGTGTGACATTTAGTTTTGTAACGACACTTCAAAGGTCTAGAACAAAAGCCACCGAAGGGAGATCAATTATCCATCCTCTGAATTGAGAAGTTCTCAACTAGTCATTAATACCAGAACAACTCTTGCTCCTATAATGACTAGTCATTATTGATTTGGCTAAGAGATCATTAACTTACTTAACAATCTCCCGTAAGTGTGACCCACCATTTTAGGCCCTAGAGGTCCAGCCCAAAAAGCCAATCTGAAGGGAAAAATCCGATTGGGGAAAAACCTAAAGCGACCCTATCCATTTCTAGACTTCACCTTGATTTTGACCAACTGCACAAAACCCATTCGAAGGGGAACGCTCAAAGGCGACACGAGGGAGTATAGAATGATCTCACGATGTGAACCAATGACAGAGACCATAGGACGTTTTGACACACACCCTTCACCCACTTACTATAAACACTCTCTCCGTCCACTGTTGCAATAGGTATGGAATGTTATGCTATGTTATCGCTTATGCACACTACTGCTAAGTTAATCTCTTTACGTACTCTAACGCATGGCTTATGGATGAGAGGAATGATGTGCTAAATATGCGCTCAAGTACTTTGCGATAAAGAGAATTTTATGCGATACTACGTCTAAATATATGCGCTGTTAATGATATGTTTGTAGTATGCGATGGAGTAATGCGTGTCACAAGTTTCCTTGCGCTGAAACCAAGTATAATTCCAATGCAAGTTTCTCAGAATAATCCAAGGTCGAACATAGGGATTGTTTTCGTTAATGCGTTACTTTTGTGATACATGCAACCGGTTTTTACAATGAATAAAGAATTTGATTTATACAGAAATGTAAATTGTGGTGAAAGTAAAAATGCGTTAATAAAATAAAATCCTAAACTAATATGATACACGATACAAGATACATGATACATGATACTAAGGTTGAGAACTGACTGTGAAGTTGTACAAAGATTCGATGTATGTGATGGAAAGTCTTTATGAATGAACCAGAAAGAGAAAGAATAAATAGTAAAAACATCGCAAGTTTGTCAATTGCGTTAAAGATGCAACTAAAGTTCCACTTTCCCTTGGCGTACACCTCTCGATGATCGGCCGTGTTCCCATATCTCTATGGTGAAACAGGGATGAACGTGATGAACGCAAGGTTGTTTCCATCTCTGGAAATACTTCTCGCTTTAGTTAACGCATTCTTCCAACCTTCTCTTGATAGGCGGAATAACATCTTCACTCCTGCTCTCACAGGTGAAGATGCCATCGAGCATACTTTAGCTAAACTTAATTATTTCCTTAACACAAATTAACTCACTCGCTTAATTCTTGCTATCTACCCATGGGATTAAGAATACATCATGGAGAAAATGGATTATGGATGTATGGAAAGAGACAGAGAGATGACTATGGAAATTATCAGAACATTTAATACTAAGATTAAACGTCTGATACATGGTGTGAATGAAAGAGTAAAGAAAATGAATACAGATGATGAAATAGAGATTAGAAACAAATACAGAAGGAGTGTCAACGTCTTGACACAGATCCTGAACGGAGGTCGTGCTTGCCGACATATGGAAGTAATGGAGAGGAAAGCTTCCCTCTCAGGCTTGCTTTCCCTGTAGAATTGACCTTCGCACAAAGCTTCAACTACGGGAATTGGAGGATTCTCTGCTCGGATACTCACCTCTCGGCCTTATCTCGTGGTTTGCCCGGATCTACTCTGTAAGTCACTTCAGACCAGTCTCTCTCTCAGAATCAGTATATGCACGTCTCTATGTATTCATGTATATCTTTTAGTGAATTTGCAGAAACTATTTATAAGCGAAGCTTGGCTCTTTGAATGTGTGGTCCCCACTGTATGGTTATGACAGTTCCTGAAATGGCGGAATGAATATTCCTTCTGTTACGTAATCAATCCGTCAGAAATGCACAACTGAAAGCTGTACATTTGTCAGAATCCTCCGCAAATGCGTTGCTCTTTACATCTTCGATCTATCGCCGCATGCGGTATTATTTTCGATTACCGCATGCGGTTGAAATTGTGTTGATCGCTAGAGCTCTTGATCTATTGTCGCATGCGCCACCATTGCGTTGATCATCTCTTCGTCTCGATTGATAGGCGCAATGCGACGTAGATGCGTTGTTTATTTTTCTTTTGAGCCATGAACGCATGCGGTGACTGATTTCCTACAAACAGAAACTGAAACATTCTATTCTACCATCACAATAGTGTTAATGGGTGTATTGACGACATTTTATAATTTTCGCATTTCTTAGCCAATTTCTATACTATCGTCGCAACTTTTCTTTCTTTTTACCGCAATATCTAAATAAAACAGTATAAATAACTTGTATTTCTCCAAGTTATCATCCACCTTGATATTGACTCATGCAAACACCATCCAAAGGGGGATGCTCCCAGGGTACCACGAGGCCAAGCATGAATCTCATAGTGTGAACATACAAGGAGAAACGTGAGTGGAATCATAGATCTATCAGATACATCTCTTCCTCCCACTAAGTATTTTATATCCTAGGGTTTAGCTTACTTAAAAAAAAACACAGCTAAGGATTTTAACTAAGTGACTTTTAGGTTTGCCCAAGAGTAACTTTTACCTTGGATAATTAGACAACTTTTGATCATCATCCATTAAATTCTTTAATGGAGTCTTTGACCAAATCGTCACGCTTGTTAAAATTCTATCTAATTCACCTTTCCAGGTAGGTTCCCAGGTAGGGGTGTTACGTTTTCGTCAACTTAAGAACCCCAGCCTAGCCAGAACCCACCTTAGACAAAAGGTCCTTTATTGATAGATTTAAAAAATTTAATCTTTTATGCCAACCAATTTAATCCTATTAATCTGATTTTAAAAGATTAGTCTAGGTTACTAAACTCTATAGAACCACTTGAACTTAGGTCTATGTCAATCCAATTTTAAAACCCTTTTAGAAAACTTGAGTTCACCCTAAGTCCGCATGCAACTCTTTCTTATTGATTTTAGGTCTAATTTTCTTTATAACACTTATAAATAGAAACCATAACCACAATGCTAAGCTAACACATGCAAGGCATTCATAACGATTATAAACAACCTAAGTGTCATGCTCAATGCATTGTTCATTCATTGCTACTTCTTTTATATAACACTTAAATAAAACAGCAATGAAACAAGCAAAACATGTTTCCATTCACTCTTAGACTAAAACACTTATAATAAAAGGATGATGCATGATAATGCTCACTACATGCAAAATATAATTCTTATATTTCATGATGCATGCATATGCTTTCAAGTAATTTCTTCATGCTAGATTATAACATTTATAATACATGATGAATGAATAATTACACAACCTAAGGTGGGTTTTAAAATTATATGTCAAACACTTTGTCATATAAGCACCATACATCACATGTATAATAAATAAATGCTGATGAACTGGGTGAAATTGCCTTAAAATCACAAAAATTAAAGCTCACTATTACAAATGATAGGAGTCTTCAGTTCAAACAGGTGAACCGGGACTTGAACCGCTTGGGCAAAGCATCGCGTCTCCAACCATCGTGTACTAAACTGCCCGCGATCATCTACACATAAAACAAACGCATCGTTCTATCGCTTACCAACGCTCCCAGAGCTAAACGATCGTTTAGCAAATATGACACGATCGTGTACCTTTTACTAAGCAATGAAGCTTGAGGTACGCGATCGCTTAGCGCGCTCCGTACAACGCCTGCCTTTCGCGATCGTCTAAACGACTAGGATGTTGCAATGCACCATCGCCTAAGCGATCGCTTAGCTAACACCTCCGTATCGTATACGCGCAATCATGTAGGTAGTAACTAAGCAATGAGGCTTGCTAACTACACGATCATCTAGCATGTGCCTTTTACTAAACGAAGAGCATCACATACTCCCACTATGATCGTCTACCTCTAGCACCTACGCGATCGAGCAACCAACGCTACATGATAGAGTAAACGATTTACCCCATTGCTTAGCATTAGCTAAACGATCGTTTAGTAAATACTACACGATCATTTAGAAAAATCTAAATGATCGCTTAGTTAAATCCCAATGATGATTTACCTGAGGCTACATGATACGACCAATGCTTGGTCTTGTTCTTCGTTGAGAACCGCATCTCCATGCTTCGAAACTTCATCACGAACAACTCGACTAACTCAAACTCTTTGAATAACAGACTCGATGGCAAGTTAATTTCGCCCAAAAAACACAGGGGCCCTTACAAATTAATATTTTGTAATTGAAGAAAGCTTTAACAAAAGGCAATTAAACCCGAAACATTCATCAACTTCAACCGCAAATGCACTTAACAATTAAACACAAATACAGAAACCCACCGCAACTGCAAAATGATGTTCAAAACAGACTTGTAATTTGGAATATCAAAACAACCTGGCTCTTATACCAATTGAAGGAAATCGATCACTAGGATTTCCATGAGCAGCAGAAAAGATCATTCCAAATTACAATCATGTATGAACATTACAAATTACAGTCAAAACAAAAACAAATGGTTATGCATTCATTACAGAAATTACAGCATGATACAACAAGAAATCAAGGAGAAATCTCTATGCACGTCTATAGACTCGTCTCTACGCTTCTTGATCATGAACGTTCGAACACAACAACCTCGAACGCTCGAACAACACGATCGCTTCACTGCACGAACACCGCGCACTCCAACTCAGCAATCGCCTCGATCACGAACACCCCAACAGTACGAACAACCTCCACAGAACTTCGACAACGTCGAGTTGAGTATGACACCACCAAGAAGGTTACCTTGGTATTATCGATGTGAGAATCAAGAGGGTAGGCTTTATGTGGACTTGGATTGAGGCAGAAGATGGAGGAAACACCAATCGTGTAAACCTATAATATAGGTCGATGCCCAATCGTTTAGCAAAAGCTAAGCGATCGTCTAGCAAAAACTAAGTGATCGTTTAACTCATCGCTTAGTTCCGTGTCTGTCGTTTACAAACTCTACACAATCATTTACCTTTTTCAAGTTGTCGCTTAGTAAATCCGATTTACTTGACAACTCCCATTTCATGAGATTCCAATTGAGAAAAATCTCCAAAACAATTTTTGACAAAAAAAACTAACTAAAATTAGGAAAACAATTTTCCTTTTATCTCATGGTTACCATGAACCACCAATAACCTCACACTCAATTGGTTATTAGAGAAAAAGAATTAATTATCCAATAATTAAATGATAACCAACTTATCATACTATATTTATAACCTATAGTTTTAATATTTCATCTCATGAAACATATAAACCATAGTTCTTTTTCTATTCCATGGTACTTAATGTAAATCTCATTTACATTAATCCTCTACTAGATGTATCTCATACATATATAATCAAATTACCTCTTGTTAATTGAACATTTCAAATCAACACCATGAACTAATTCTCAACTGAATCCATTGAGCTACCAAGGGGACCTTATGAACCTATAGCTCGAAGCTCCAATGGTACGTGAATAACTGATTAAACTCTTTAGTCACGGGATCGACCATCTGTTAAATGCCAGGCACTCCACTAAAGACCAACAGCTGAACTCTTCTTACCACAGATATATTATGTGTCCATCTTAACCAATCAGAAGAGCGACAACCCTTCACAGATCGTTCATAAGTACAACTGGGCCAATAACCATTATGCCTATAGTTACATCTAACTCTTTAAGTACCACTAATCCCTCAATGAACATAAGTCATAGTTCTACTATGACTGAGTCCTTTCTTCCAAAGAGAAGTTGTGGCCACTATGTTCAAGCCCCGGAATCAGTCCTTAAAGGAGCAATCTCTCTAATTATCCCTGCTTTAGGAAATGAGTGAATTCCATCTTATGGATTGAGTTCCCAGCCCCCAGATCAGACAAGTCCCCAAAAAGGTAGGCATGTTGAGTTGATAATCTGGCCACTCTCACCCATACTAATCAAAGGACCGCCCTCAAAGACTGGAGTTCCCAAAATAATCAAGATTGAGGTCGTGTCACCTATGGTCATTTAGGTAAGATGTAAGTCTCTAGTATCAATGGCATTATATACAGAGTCTAATCATCTCATGGTTCGGTCTTATACAAACTCTTTGTATAGGATACCCCCGTTCGCACATCTCTACATGAATGGTCAAGATCTACCATCTGTAGTAGTTTACAACATTTGCAAACCTCTACAAAGTGAGTCGTATCCGTAGTGTCACCAGGATCAGGTATCCCACCTTAATCCTTATACTACAGACCTATTTAAGTTATCACTTAAGGCATGATCCACTTGTATATCACATATACATGCTTAAGTTCACATAAGATAACCACGGAGCTTTGTTTATTAGATATGAATAAATGCCATAATGAAATAACATTTATTTTATTCATCAAACAATGTGTAACATTACAAACAATGAGACTTCGGGAGAATTAGGACACCAATCCCAACAATCTCCCACTTGTCCTAATGACTCAGGAGACTAATGTACAATACAATAAAAAAAATGTACAATATACAATAAACTAAGACATACCTTAGTATCATCTCCTACTTACCCTAGACAAGATGTCGCATGTCCCGTAGACCCAGACTCTCCAGGTGACCCTCAAACACTTTAGACGTGAGGTCCTTTGTAAAGGGATTAGCAACGTTATGCTCGGATGCGATCTTCGTGACTATCACATCACCGCGATGCACAATCTCCCTGATCAGGTGATATTTTCGTTCGATGTGCTTACCCCAACGATGACTCCGAAGCTCCTTCAAATTTGCCACAGCCCCGTTGTTATCACAATAAGAGTGATAGTCAAATCCATATTTGGAACAACTTCCAAACCTATTCACGTTGCTCCCTTTTTATTCACACCGTGAGATCTATCTTCAGCCTCGAGGCACTCTGGGATGTCCCCCTAAAGGATGGTGTTTGGATAGGTCAATACCAAGGTGAATGGAGAGAATGTTCGTAGTAAGTGGGAGTGGGACGTGTGGGAACATATTCCACGGTCTCTCTCATTAGGTTAGATAACGTTTTTGTGCATCGCCTCGAGGCACGCTGGGAGTGTCCCCCTATAAGATGACAGTTTTACACGACTCTTTATCTGATCTCCATTGATAAGGTCGCTTTAGTCTCTTGTCCTAATCTGCTTTTTCTCTATGGTGGGAGCATTAGGGCGGGACTCTAGGGCCGAAAATGAGGGGTTACACTTACGCGAAATTGTTAAAGGTTAAAAATTCTGGACCGAAAAATGGTGACTATTAGTGTCAGTTACAAGAGTTATTTCTACCTAATAGTTGAGAATGTCTCATCTCAGTGAAGTGGCATTTAATCACCCCACCGGTGACTTTTGTCCTGCCTTGCTAGGGCATCATTGCGAAATAGATGTCTTTTCACTTAGGGTACATAGAAACTATTTTGCTAAAACTAAAATTGATGTTAAAAGTGATAATGCATAGACTCATTAAGTTTGTTCTTTTTTCAGCAATGTAAAAATGACTACAGTCACATTAGATTTTTTAAGTGTCGATAAGTTCACTGGCAAGAATTACGTTAGTTGGAAACACACGATAACTACAATTTTGATCATTGATGACTTGAGGTTCATCCTTACAGAGGAATGTCCTCCTATTCCAACTCAGAACGCCACTCAAAATGTTTGGGAGGCTTATGAGAGATGGACACAAGTGAACGAATAGGCCCGAGCTTACATCTTAGCCAGTCTAAACGACATTTTGGCCAAGAACTATGAGCCTATGGTCTCAGCATGTGAGGTCATGGAGTCTTTATAGGGAACGTTCGGACAACCGTCTAGACAGCTCAAGCATGAAGCTGTGAAAAGCATCTTCAACTCCAAAAAGGAGGAAGGCATATCTGTTCATGAACATGTCCTGAATATGATGGTCCACTTCAATGTGGCGAAGATGAATGGGTCACGCATCAAAGAGGGCAGCCAGGTTAGCATCATTCTGCACTTGTTGCTAGATAGATTCCTACACTTTGTCAGTAATGTTATACTGAACAAAGTTGAATATACCCTTACAACTCTCCTCAATGAGTTGTAGACATTCCAATCCTTGCTGAAATATAAGGAAAAGAAGGTAAGTGAGGCAAATGATGCTTCATCTTCAAAGAAGTTCCATCAGGGTTCGACCTCAAGTCTGCGCCTTCTACTTCTAACACTTCTAAGTGGAAGAAGAAGAAAGGTGGTAAGGGGAAAGGGAAGGCACCTGCTAACCCACAGCCTGTCGCACGACAGGGTAGGCAACTAGCGTCGGTTGACAAAGGAAAGTGTTTCCATTGCAACCAGGATGGGCACTGGAGCGAAATTGTCCTCGCTGGATAAAGGAGAAGAAGAAGGCTAAGGCCAAGAAAAAACAAGGTAAATATGATTTACTAGTTTTGGAAACTTATTTAGTGGAGAATGATGATCCTGCCTGGATTATTGACTCTGGGGCCACTAATCATGTTTGTTCTTCTTTTTAGAGGATTACATCCTGTCAGCAGCTTGAGGCTGGTGAGATGACGATGCAAGTAGGCACTGGGCATGTCATCTCAGTTGTGGCAATGGAAGGACTCCATATGACTTTACAAAAGAAATTTATCATTTTGAATGATGTTTATGTTGTTTCCGAGTTAAAGCAGAACTTAATTTCTTAAAGTGTCTGATTGAATGTAAATATACTCCACACTTTTCAGTGAATAAAGTGTTTATTTGAAAGATGGTGTTGAGATTTGTTCAGCAAAACTGGAAAATAATTTGTATGTGCTAAGGCCGTTAGCAAAAAATTTCCTCCATAATAGAGATGTTTAAAATTGTCGTAACTCAAACTAAACGACTTAAGGCTTCTCCTAAAGAAAATGCCCATCTTTGGCACCTTTGATTAGGACACATCAATCTCAATAGGATTAAGAGGTTGGTGAAGAATGGACTTCTAAGCGAGTTAGAGGAAAATTCTTTACCTGTGTGTAAGTCATGCCTTCAAGACAAGATGACTAAAAGACCTTTTACTGGAAAAGGTTATCGAGCCAAAGAGTCTCTAGAATTAGTGCATTCAGACATTTGTGGTCCGATGAATATGCGAGCCAAGGGAAGCTATGAGTATTTCATCACTTTTACTAATGATTACTCCCAGTATGGGTATGCTTATTTGATGCAATGGAAGTCGAAATCCTTTGAAAAGTTCAAAGAATTCAAGGCTGAAGTTGAAAACACATTGGATAGATGGATTAAAACACTTCGATTAGATCAAAGTGGAGAGTTTTTAGATTCTGAGTTCCAGAACTATATGATAGAACATGGAATTGTTTCCCAACTCTCAGCGCCGAGTACACCTCAGCAGAATGGTGTATCAGAGAGAAGAAACAGAACCTTGTTGGACATGGTTCGGTCGATGATGAGTTACGCTTCTTTACCAGACTCATTTTGGGGTTTTGCAGTGGAAACTGCAGCTTATATCCTCAACTATGTTTCTTCCAAGAGTGTTGCCAGAACACCTTTGAAGTTTTGGAACGGGCGTAAACCTAGTTTGCGTCACTTCCCCATATAGGGTTTCCCAGCACATGTGCTTGAGGCCAATCCAAAGAAATTGGAACCATGTTCGAGGTTGTGCCTATTTGTAGGCTACCCCAAAGGTACACGAGGGGGTTACTTTTATGATCCTAAGGAAAATAAAGTGTTTGTTTCGATAAATTCTACCTTCCTTGAAGAGGATCTTATGAGGGAGCACAGTCCATGTAGTAAGATCGTGTTGCGTGAACTTTCCAACGAAACTACTGAAAATTCAACAAGAGTTGTTGAAGAGCCTGCTCCATCAACAAGAGTTGTTGATAGAAGTTCATATGGTAGGTCAGAACCACCTCAAGATTTGAGGGAACCTCGATGTAGTGGAAGGGTTGCGAACCCACCTATTCGCTATATGGGTTTCACTGAAATCCTAGCTATGGTAGCCGATGGTGAGGTTGAGGATCCATTTTCTTATCAGAAAGCCATGGAGGATGTTGACCAGGATGAATGGGTCAAAGCCATGGATATCAAGATGGAGTCTATGTACTTTAACTTAGTATGGGATCTTGTAGATCAACCTGATGGGGTAAAACCTATAGGTTGTAAATAGATATAAAAGAGGAAACGGGGTGTCGATGGGATGGTGCAAACCTTCAAGGCTAGACTTGTGGCAAAGGGTTATATCCAGGTGAAGGGAGTCGACTACGAGGAGACTTTCTCGCCTGTTGCCATGTTAAAGTCTATCCACATCTTCCTATCCATTGCCTCATATTATAACTATGAGATATGGCAAATGAACGTCAAGACTACCTTTCTAAATGGTAATCTTGAGAAAACCATTTCTATGGTGCAGTCTGAGGAATTTATAGCCCAAAGACAAGAGCAAAAGGTTGCAAACTGAATTGATCCATTGATGGGCTGAAACAATCATCTAGATCTTGAAACATTTGGTTTGATACTGCGATCAAATCATACGGCTTTTATCAAAATGTTGATGAGCCTTATGTCAATAAGAAAATCATCAATAGTTTAGTAGTTTTTCTAGTGTTGTATATAAACGATATCCTACTCATTGGAAATGATGTAGGTTTACTGACTTCAGTTAAGAACTGGCTAGCAATCAAATTCCAAATGAAATATTTAGGAGAAGCTCGGTTTGTTCTTGGTATTCAGATCGTTTGGGATTGAAAGAACAAAGAGCTAGCATTGTCTCAGTCATCGTACATTGACAAGATGTTGCTCAAGTACTCGATCCAGAACTCCAAAAGAGGCCTACTGCCTTTTCGGCATGGAGTTACATTATCTAAGGAAATGTGTCCTATGACACCTCAAGAGGTTGAGGAGATGAGATAGGTCCTCTATGCATCTGTCGTTGGCAATTTGATGTATGTGATGTTGTGTACTAGACCGGACATCTGCTACGCTGTGAGGATAGTCAGTAGATATCAGTATAATCCAAGACAGGGTCACTGGACCGCAGTCAAGAACATCCTCAAGTATCTTCCGAGAATGAGGGTCTACATGCTCGTGTATGGATCTAAGGATTTAATCCTTACCGGATACACGAACTCTGGTTTTCATACTGATAAGGATTCTCAAAAATCCACTTCAGGCTCAGTGTTCACTCTTAACGTAGGAGCTGTAGTGTGGCGAAGCACTAAGCAGGGGTGCATTGCTGACTCCACGATGGAGGTCGAGTATGTAGCAGCTTGTGAAGCTGATAAAGAGGTTGTTTGGCTCAAGAAGTTCCTGACTAAACTAGCAGTTGTTCCAGACATGTCTAGGCCTATCACCCTTTATTGTGATAATAGTGGTGTTGTGGCAAACTCCAGGGAGCCCAGAAGTCACACGCACGACAAACATATAGAGCAGAAGTATCATCTCATCCGGGAGATAGTGCATGAGGGGACGTGGTAGTCACCAAGATCGCTTCGAAGCACAATATTGCTAACGCATTTATGAAGGCTCTCATGGCTATAGTTTTTTAAGGTCACCTTCAGAGCATGGGTCTACAAGACCGCCCGCGACTGGACTAGAGCAAGTGGGAGATTTTAATGCTGGGTCTTAGTGCCTTAGTTTATTGTTTTGTACTTGTTCTTATCTTGTATAACCACTCGTTTTAGTACAAGTAGGAGATTTTTGGGGTTGATGCCCTAAACTCTCGTAGGGTTCTGTAGTTTGTAAACACTTGTATGAACAAATGCTTGTGATGTAATAAATGAGATATTTTCTTCACTATTGTCTAAGAAATATGAGATATTTTATTTGTATTTACCACAAACCAATAAACTAAGATCCTTGGTTGTCATTGTAACTTAAGCATGTATGTGGAGACATACAAATGGATCATGCCTTAAATGATAACCTAAATGGTCCATATTATATGGATATAGAAGGGAAACCTTATCCTGGTGACACTACGGAGACGGGTCGCTTTGTAAATAGTTCCAAGTGTTATGACATGCTACAGATGGTCTGGTCTTGATCATTCATGTGAAGACATGCGAGTGGAAGTGTCCTATACAAAGGAGTTTGTATAAGACTAGACCACGAAGTGTTTAGTCTCGTTATATAATGTCGTTCATGACAGAGACTTTCATTTCACTAGGATGACCATAGATAACATGACCTTAATCCTGAGTGAGTTGGGAACTCCTACCTATGAAGGCGGTCCTTTGATTTGCATAGGTGCGAGTGGCCAGATTGCCTACTCAAACCTACCACTTTGGGGACTCGTCTGATTGGGGAGTTGGGAACTCAGCTACACAAGATGAAATTCGCTCATTCCTCAAAGCAAGAGTAAGTAGATAGATTGCTCCCTTAAGGACTGATTCCGGAGCTTGAACGATGTGGTACCATACATCTTCTCATGACTCGAGAGGTGTCCACTCATAATAGGACTATGTTGTATTGTTCATTAGAGAGGTCAGTGGTACTTAAGAAGTTAGATGTAACTATAGGGGCAAAACAGTAAATTGGCCCAGTTGTACTTATGAACGATCTGTGAAGGGTTATCGTACCGTTAACTACTTATATCCAATGGACATAGAAATACATCTGTGGTGAGAAGAGTGCAACAATCAGTCTTTAGTGGAGTGCCCGACAGTTAACAGGTGGTGGATCTCGTGATTAAAAAGTTTAGTCAGCTATTCACGTATCGTTTAAGCTTCAAGCTACAGGTCCATAAGGTCCCCTTGGTAGCTCAATAGATTCAAGTTGAGAATTAATTTTTGGGTCAATTTGAAGTGTTCAAATTGACAAGAGGGAGTTTGATTATATATGACATAATTAAACTGGTTCAATTATATGTGATATAGTTTACATGATGTATAAGATAAATTAATTGGAGGAATTTGATATAAATATTATTTATATTGAATAAAGGAGAAAAAGACTATGGTTTAAATGTTACATATGATGTGATATTAAAACTATAGGTTATAAATATAATATGATAAGTTAGTTATTATATTTTTTTATAATTAAAATAAGCCTTCAAGTGATTTTCTAAACGATCGTGTACTAGCGCGCCTTTTACTAAACGATTATGTAAAGTTTTAATAAACGATCGCGTGCCAAGCGAGATTCACTAAACGATCGTGTAAATGATCAAGTCTAATTTCCTAAACGATTGTGTACCTACTGAGTTTTACTAAACGATCAAGCACACAAAGTCTATATGATAGACAGTTCCTTCTCTCATCTGCTTGGTCATATAGTTCTATTGTTGTTTCCTCCATCCCTCTACCAAATTCATAACAGAGCCCACACCTCCTGAATTCTCACTCTAAGAATACCAAGGTTGCCTAGTGGTGGTGTCTGAGGGGTCTTTGTTCGTGGACACTAGACGTTTGGGTAGATGATTGCAACGAAAACGAGAGTTTGTTGGTCCAAGTCTTCACGAGAGAGAGAGGTTAATAGAAGAAGAGTTCTTCAAAGGCATGTCTCTCGTTTCTTTTATATTTAATTTCTAAAGCATACTATGATTTGTTTTAAGATGCATAACTAGTTTGTATGTTTGTGAATGCCTTTAATTCTGTCACAATGAATTTGGATCGATCGTACTTCCACTCATGGGTTCTCTTTGATAAGAGAACCTTCACTTTTATATAGGCAGCCTGAGCGATTTATAACCCAAGGTCAAGAGAAAAAGGTTTGTAAGCTTAATCGGTCTATTATTGAAACAAGCTTCTCAATCTTAAAATATAAGATTTGATGCTGCGATCAAATCTTATGGCTTTAATCAAAATGTTGATGAACCTTGTGTATACAAGAGAATCATCAACAATTCAGTAGTTTTGCTAGTGTTGTTTATAGATGATATCCTACTCATTGAGAATAATGTAGATATATTGACAGAAATTAAGAATTGGCTAGCGACCCCATTCTAAATGAAAGATTTGGGAGAAGCGAAGTATGTTTTGGGCATTCAGATCTTTAGAGATCAAAAGAACATAATGCTAGCCTTGTTTCAGGATCGTACATTGACAAAGTGCTTGTCAAGTTTTCGATGCATAACTCTAAGAGAGGTTTACTCCCTTTCAGGCATGGAGTTATATTGTTTAAGGAACAATGTCCTTAGACACCTCAAGAAGTTGAGGAAATGAGACGAATCCCTTATGCATCGGCTGTTGGCACCCTGATGTATGTGATGTTATGTACTAGACCTGACATTTGCTACACAGTAGAGATAGTCAGACGATATTAGTCTAATCTAGGATTTGATTACTAGACCACCGTTAAGAACATCTTCAAATATCTACAAAGAACAAAGGACTACATGCTCGTGTATGGTTCTAAGAATTTTATCCTTACAGGATATACGGACTCTGATTTTCAGACTGATAAAGATTCTAGAAAATCCACATCATGATCAGTGTTCACTCTTAATGGAGGAGCACCAAGCAAGGGTGCATCGCTGACTCCACCATGGAGGCTGAGTACGTAGTGGCTTGTGAAGCTGCTAAGGAAGCTGTGTGGCTCGGGAAATTTCTAACTGATTTGGAATTAGTTCTAAACATGTCAATACCCATCAAACTTTATTGTGATAATAGTGGTGTTGTGGCTAATTCCCGAGAGTCTCGGAGTCACAAGCACGGAAAGTACATAAAACTAACATATCATCTCATCCAAGAGATTGTGCATCAAGGGGACGTGATCGTCACACAGATAGCTTCAAAGGACAACGTTGTTTATCAATTTACAAAGGCCCTCATGGCTAAGGTGTTTGGGGATTATCTGCAGAGTGTGGGTCTACGGGAAAAACCATATTTAGTCTAGGGTAAGTGGGAGATTTTGTACTGGGCGCGTTTTATGCCCTAGTTTATTGCTTTGTGTACTTGTATATTGTATACCCGACTAGCTTTAGGACAAGTGGAAGATTGTTAGAATTAATGCCCTAAATCTCATAGGGTTCTGTAGTTTTTAATTGTATTATACAAACATTTTTTTATTTAATAAAATATGAGATATTTTATTTGACATTTAGTAGCATTAAACCCACAAACCAATAAACTAACATCCAAGGTTAACATCTGTAGCTTAAACATGTCTGTAGAGACATACAATTGGATCAATTTTAAGTGATAACCTAAAGGGTTTATAGTAAATGGATAAGGCTGGATATCTTATCTTGGTGACACTACGAATATGGCCTACTTTGTAGGTGTTACAATAGTTGTAAAGTGCTACAAATGATCTGATCCTAATTGTGGAGACATGTGAGTGGGGGTGTTCTATGCAAACGAGTTTGTATAAGATCGGACCGTGAAAGGACTAGTCTCATTATATAACGACGTTCATAATAGAGACTTACATTTCACTAGGATGACCATAGGTGACATGACCTCAATCCTAAGTGAGTTGTGAACTCCTACTTATGAAGGCGGTCCTTTGAATTGTATGGGTGAGAGTGGCTAAATCGTCGACTCAATAAGCCTACCATTTTGGGGATTCGTTTGATTAGGGAGTTAGAAACATAGCTGCATAAGACAGAATTCACTCCTTCCACAAATATCGGGGTAAGTAGATAAATTGCTCCCTTAAAGGCTAATTCTGGGACTTAAACAATGTGGCGCCACACCCTCTCCTGGCCCAAGAGAGGTTTGATTATGGTTGGACTATGACTTATTATTCATTAAAGGGGTCAGTGGTACTTAAAGAGTTAGATGTAAATACAGGAACAAAACGGTAATTTTGCCCTAGTTGTACTTACGAGCAATTTGTGAAATGTCATCACAGTATTGACTAATTATATACAATGAACATAGAAATACATCTGTAGTGTGAAGGGTGCAGTTGTCGGTCTTTAGTGGAGTGTCCATTGGAGCTTCAATCTATAGATCTATGAGGTCCCCCCTGTAACTCAACAGGGATATTTAATGAGAATCAAGTTTGGATTAATTTGAATTGTTTGAATTAAATGAGAGAATTAATTATATGTGGTATGATTAATTTAATTTAATTATATATGATATATTTACTATAATGTATTTAATACATTATAATATATAAAGTTTATTTGAGAGGAAATAAATATTTGAATTAGTTCAAATATTAATTATGTGAATTGGATTCATATAATTAAGTTTTATATAAATGGGATTTATATTAAATACCATTGATGAGAGAATTAAAACTATAGGTTATATTGTATAAGATACAACATTAAACCATAAGTTATACTATATGTATATATATATAATAAGTTAGTTATTTTATATATATATATTAAATTAAATTAAATTTATTTATTAATTAAATTTATTTTTATTTTTGAATTTTAAAGGAAAGGAAATGACTTCCCTCCCCCTTAATTCTCTCTACAACTCACACAGAGTTGATTTTAGGTGTGAGATCATCTTCTTCACAGTAGTTCTCAATCTTTCTATGAGTGTGTGATAAAGAAAAATCCCAAAAATTCTCCTTCTCCTCTTAAACTTTTTCTCTCTCCCAAAATTCACAGAGCCCACACAACTCCTATGATTCTCATCCCAAAAGAGGATACAAGAGGAACCAATTGGCGGTGGCCATCTTAGTTTGAGGGTTTTGAGTTCGTGACACGTAGCCATCGAATATTTTTTTGTTCGTGACCAATTTTGGAGAGGAATAAATTCGAAGAAGATCGGATCTTCAAAGGTAAGGTTTTTCTAAACCTTGATTTTTATTTTCTTATTTTTTTGCATGTCGTATTATTTGTGATTATGCATAATTTGTTTTCTGTAAAATTTGATTCTGTGAAAAACCAAAAAATGGGACGATCCTTGTTTCCGCTCATGGCCTTCACAGGTTCCTTCAAGAATGTCCTAATCCAGTGAAGAAATACTTGACCTTCCCTCTAACAGCACTTGTTCTAAATCACTGGAGTATCATAACAATTGAAATGATTTATAGGATTCATTTTGAAAATTATTTGATTTCTATGTTTAACTTAAATGGATATTTGGTTGCCTAATGTTAACTAAAATATTTTATATATTTAATTCAATCATGTCATTTTCTCTCATAGTTTTAATTTTGAATTACCGATATAAGTTAAAATTGAGGAAAAGTATTTCTTGGAAAATTACCTTGACACTATATACATGGTAGTGTAGTTTTTTAAATTTGTCTTTAATTAAGAAATGTTTTCGAAGTCCTATTACCAATTCATTATTGTTCATGAATCATGTGATTAATGAGTCATAATTGGAGAGATGGCTTATATTTATCTATTAATTGACATATTAGATGTCAAGCTTAAAGGATAAAGAACAAGACAGCAACATATGGGATGTTGAAGTCAATATATGCTTGATTTAGATAATAATCTAAATAATCTCGGGATTAAGTACTATGTTAATCCAAGAAAAAATAAACTATGTGACTAGAGCTATATAAGAAAATTGTTTTCAAATTAGTTTGGGGAATAATATTATGAGGAATTTTTTGAAGTACCTTAATGGGAAGAAAAATAAGAATAAAGGTAAATTTCATTTACTAAATTATTCTTGGGAGAGAATAAAGATTCTCACCTAAATAATTGAACGAGGATTCACTATCAAAATTGTTTTTATTACAATTAGATTCAAACTGTGACAATATAACATGGAGATGTTATTTATTTGAATGAAACTCAAATAATTAAATTATTTAATCTGAAAGAGATTCAAATTAAAGAGATGATGAGAGAATTAGTATATTTGAATATGATTCAAATATTTGAATCCTTTTAATATGAGATATTAAAATGGATAATTTTAATGTTAATTTTAATATGAGATATAAAATGAGATAGTTATAATTAAATAGGTTATCCTAACAGGATTAGGATTTAGAGTCATATATAAAGGGCCCTAGGGAGCCCTCATAGGATATACAACAACATGATCTCTACCATCATTCTGCAGAAATTCTTTAGAAGGACTTATCCCAAACTTAGAGAAAAGTTCACTAAAATTTTCATTCCTATATCTTTCACAACTTTAAGAGAGGTTCCTACAAACCAGATCCTTACCAGAGTCATAGCAAGGAAGATACGTAAAAAAGGGAGATCTTGAGGAGAACAATGATTCAAGATAAGTTTTTGTTGCAGTTACGTATCAGCTAAGATATGTGCTTAGCTCCCTTTATGTTTTAGCCCCCTTCGAGTACTACAAAAACTGTATTACTTGATAATTTTTCACAGTCAAAACGTCATGTAAGCTCGTGTCAAGCATAAGCGAAATAATTTTTACTGGATGAAAATGTCAAGTTGTAATTTACTTGATATGTTATAACTATCATGTATATGAGATTTGTTGATTTATTTTAAGTGTCAAGTATCTAAATTCTTGACATTATTATGGATCAAGGTTTTCATAACTTGACAACTTTTACTTGTCAAATGTAATTTCTTTTTAACACCGAAAAACTGACAACTTAACTAATACTTGATACATCTTACTCATCAAGCTCGTTTTTGAAAAAAAAAATTGTACCATTAGAAATTACCAATATAATTGCCCCTGTTTTGAAGTCCAAATGATATAGAGGATGATCATTTTATCAATCAAGTAAACAAACATCAATATATTGAATTATTTAAGCTTTTTCAATCAACCCAAACTTTCCACCAACCTAGGTAACAAAGTGCATATATATATATATCCTTGAACATAGTTGTCATATCTATACTTACAACCATAAAAATGTTAACAAACTTCATAACAAAGTCCATATGAACAATCTAATTTGTAAGTTATATAGAAGACTATCAACCTGACCATATGAATAATTTCAAAAAGAATGTTAAACCTCAATATAAACTAAAATTCCAAAAGAACAAACACAAATATCTACAATTCCAAAAATTACATCAACTATATATATCCAAGTACCCCATATGATCAACACACATGTTTCCAAAATTACCATATGAATATTCTACTCCTATATCCAATATCAATAATATATTGCCTAACCCATATCTTCAAAAAAAAATAAGCACCAATATCTCCATGCCACATCTTCAAAAAATGATCAAATTGATTGCCAATATCCAAAAAATGCAAATCGTCACCATCACATGTGGGGACCCAACAATCGTCACCATCATATGAATAAAAGATTAAAAGTCAATAAACGAGTACCTATAAAAGATTAGAGTACCTGAACGAATAACATTATATTACTTGTACCATATATGCCACCAACGTCAAAGTCTTAACTTCTCTCATGCTACAGAAGTCAATAATATCTTCCCGCGGGACACAACTCTTTCTACTGATACCAAACAACTCAACACCTTCATTACTGACAATGTCTTCAAAACAAAAAGTTTTTCCTCCCTTGTAAGAGTGTAACAAGCAGGAGGAATGAAGTTTCTTTTGTCATCCTAACGGGTGCGAGCTCTGGTTGAATTTTCAAATGGACTAAATCACATCTAGCATTCAATCCATCCTTACTTTTTTCGAGAATATCAAGAAGCATACCCAGTATATTCATATAAACATTTTTTTTCAATGGGCATCACATCTTGACAACGTTTAACATGAAAAATTTTTCAATATGGTAGCTAAAAAAAGAAGACAATTTATTCCAACAACTCATTGTATTTCCTTATATAGGTTGTTTCTATTCTTCTTCTTTTCTCTTGGAAATTTAAGATATTCTATTCTTGAATATATAGCCTCTTCAGACAAAGATTATGAAATTGTTCCAAGCTTTTTTTTTACCAATAAATGACTTCTTTTGACATCGGTATAGATGATTGCATGCTAGAAATTTTTAATGTCCAAGATATGTCATTTTCTTCCCATAGGGTCTAGTAGTTTGTAAACACCTGTATAAAAAAACATTATGTGATGTAATAATATGAGATATTTTCTTCACTATTGTCTTTGAAATATGAGATATTTTAGTTGCATTAACCACAAACCAATAAACTAAGATCCATGGTTATCGTTGTAACTTAAGCATGTATGTGATGACATACAAGTGGATTGTGTTTT
The DNA here is from genome assembly GCF_027475165.1 of Benincasa hispida. NCBI lineage: Eukaryota > Viridiplantae > Streptophyta > Magnoliopsida > Cucurbitales > Cucurbitaceae > Benincasa > Benincasa hispida. The sequence goes on from NC_143483.1 coordinate 37,565,102, forward strand.
AAGTGATAACCTAAATGGTCTGTAGTAAATAGATAAAGGAGGGAAACCTTATCCTATTGACACTACAAGTGTGGCCCACTTTGTAGATATTACAATTGTTGTAAAGTGTTACAAATTGTCTGATCCTGACCATTCATGTATTAGACATGCGAGTGGAGATGCTCTATACAAAGAAAAAAGTTTGTATAATACCGGACCACGAAATGTTTAGTCTCGTTATATAACGTCGTTCATGACAGAGACTGTCATTTCACTAGGATGACCATAGGTAACATGACCTTAATCCTGAATGAGTTGGGAACTCCTGCCTATGAGGGTAGTCCTTTGATTTGTATGGGTGCGAGTGGCCAGATCGTCAACTCAAACCTACCACTTTGGGAATTCGTCTGATTAAGGAGCTGGGAACTCAAATACACAAGACGGAATTCACTCATTCCCCGATTTAAGGGTAAGTAGATAAATTGCTCCCTTAAGGGCTGATTCCAGGACTTAAACAATGTGGCGCCATACCTTCTCTTGGCCCGAGAAGGATTTACTCATAGTAGAACTATGATGTATTGTTCATTAGAGGAATTAGTAGTACTTAAGAAGTTAGTGTAATTACAGGGGCAAAATGGTAAATTGGTCTAGATGTACTTACGAGTGATTTGTGAAGGGTCATTGTACTGTTGATTGGTTATATCCAATGAACACAGAAATATATCTGTAGTACGAAGAATGCAGCTATCGATCTTTAGTGGAATGTCCGGCAGTTAATGGATGGTGGATATCGTGATTGAAGAGTTTAGTCAGTTATTCACGTATCGTTGGAGCTTCAAGCTATAGGTCCATAAGGTCCCCTTGGTAGCTCAATGGATTCATATTGGGAATCAGTTTTTGGGTTAGTTTGAAGTGTTCAAATTAACAAGAGGAAATTTAATTATATAATTAAATTGGATCGATTATATGAAATATAATTGACTTAATGTATTAGATACATTAATTGAAGAAATTATTATTAAATGCTAAGGAGAAAAAGAACTATGGTTTATATATTGCATGAGATGTGATATTAAAACTATAGGTTATGAATATATTGATTATATTTGTAATTAAACCAATTATAAGATAATTGGTTACGTTTTTTTCTCCCATAACCAACTTAGTGGGAAGTTGTCATCAGTTATGGTAACTAATGGATAAAATGAAAATTGTTTTCATTTTTACAGAATGCAATCATTAAGCGATTATTAACTATATGATAACTTGAGAGCATACACGATCGTGTAAGAGTTTTTCTATATAATAGTCACTTATCTTCTAATCGATCGAGTACATTGTCTACACGATAGACTAAAACTATCTCCTACTTACTCGATCGTCTACACGATCTTTCAAATTCCTCCTACCCTCTACCAAATCCTACAAAGCCCATAATTCCTAGATTCTTACACCGAGAATACCAAGGTAGCCTTCTGGAAGTGTCTTGTTACTATTCGAGGGACGAGTGTAGATTTGTTCTTGTTCGAGGAGATTGTTGAGAAGATTACTGTTCGAGTGTAGATTTGTTCGTGTTGGTAAACGATCGTGCAGTAAGTTCAAAGGAACGAGAAGAATAGTTTTTCAAGGGTAAGTTCTCTTGAACCTCAGTATTTTCCCTTTTGAAGTATGCTGTAATTTAGAGTTTTGCATAACTATTACTGTTTGATTGTAAATGTGTATTTCTATCATAATAGGGTTTGGAACGATCTCCTTCCGCTCACGGGTCTTTTTGATAGGAGTTCCTTAATTTCAATCTTATAGAATACGTATTATCTCCACAAATTGGATGTCTTATACCCTTTCACATTGCATCCACTAAGATTTCTGTATGCAGGAAAATAATTGATTGTCCTTAACAAAACCGTCCTTAAATTGAATAGTTCTTCTTGATAAGCATCATAATATTCAACATCACTTTCCCATAAGAGTTTTAAATCTTCAATTAGTGATGCTAAGTATGGGTCGATGTCATCCTCCAACTGCTTTGGACCCGATATCAACATTGATAGCATCATGAACTTCTTTTCCATGCATAATCATGGAGGGAGATTATAAATAACTATCACTATGAGCCAATAACTATATTTAAAACTCATTTCATCATGTGGGTTTGTTCCATCAGCTGAAAATGCTAAACAAAGATTCCTAGGTTCAAAATCAAAGTCTGGCCATATAAAATCACTAACTTCCAGGTCAAAGAGTCTGCAGGATGCGTAATTTACCGTCTACTTCTCGCTCATTAGCATGCCAAATCATATTCTTAGCACAGTAAATACTTCTAAACAGCCTTTTGAATCATGGAATTGGTGGAAAATACCATACAACTTTTGTAGGAATTTGTTTTTTTTCCCTTCATTTGCATTCTTAACATACCTCCTTGATTCACCACATTCAGGACATTCAATTGCATTGACATATTCTTTTTTATACAAACAACAATCATTAGGACATGCATGAATCTTTTCATTAATTCATTCCTAGTGCACCTAATGTTTTTTTTGTCATACATTGATGTTAGTAGCTCATTGGTAGTAGGCAAAATTTTCCTTAAAGTTTTGAATAGTTCTAAAAAACTAATATCACTCCATCCATATCTAACTTTTAAATTATACAACTAGACTAATGTAGACAACCTGGTAAATTTTGTGCATCCTTCGTATAATGATTTTTCGGCATCATTAAGCAATTTCTCAAATTTATTTGGGTCTTTTGACTATTCCTCGTGAGCAACTTCAACCATTTCTTTTATACTTCCAACATCGTTCTCTTCATACATGTAGGTGTCAAACTTGGAAGATTCTCCACGTAAGGATGAGTTAGGTAGTTGTTCACCATGCCAAAACCAAATTTCATAACATTCATCAATTCCATTGACGTATAAATAATCTCTAATACCATTGTGAGTTTGGTTTTCCCAATTCCCACATTTCAACAAGGACAACGAATAAACACATTATTGTATTAGAAAATCCAAAATTGATGAAGTTTTCTACACCCAATTCATAATCTTTTAATAATACACTCTTATGCATCCATGATTTATCTATAATTGTAAATCTAGTAAGAAAAGATGATGACTAATGGTTAACTTTCGATAAAATTATATCCATTATATTAGAAAAAAGGGAAAATGGAGCAAAAATGCTACAAAAAGGAGAGGAAAATTATCTAAGATGTAGACTTACAAAGTTCCTTTGAAAAATACACTTTCAATTCAATGAATTTTAGAGAATACAAGAAATTGCCCTTACATGATTGATAAGGGACAAGATAACACATAAACAAGCATATCATTTGGCAATGACACCACAAGGATAACGCTTCCAAGATTCCAATCGGGTCAACTTTCTACTAACTTTTAACCCCTCCTTTCCCAAGAACTAATTTTGCATACTCTTTAAGTAGAATATCCCAACAAAGTCAATTGTTATAAACTTTTTCACCCCAAAAATAACATAGAGTATTGCCCCACATGTACTTTTACTAAATGAGAACAATTCTTCAAGCATCAATGACATCTAAAGGAGAAATATAGTAAATCACATAGAACTTAAAAACTCAAGCAACTCAAGCTTGGCAAATCCATTTGAAGTAGAAACAATTTCAAAGAACTATTTATGGCTCTATTCCAAAGAAAATGCAAAGCTCAAAATGGGTAGTTCCATATATGTTCCCTAATGCAAAAACATCCCCTAAATACTATCTAAAATTAGTCAAAGATAGCAAATTGGTATTCAGTTCCTCCAAAAAAAAATAAATAACAACAAGAGTGGAATAGTGGGAGAAGATGGTTTATATGCATCTAAGAACGGACGTTATCCAGTTTCACACATTCGCACTCAAAAATAACAATGAAACAAACATCATATTGATAAATATACAGATTGTGTTTCATTAACCAGATGTCATCGATGTTGTCATTTTCAATCTTTAGTAAAACCTTAATTGTCCATCACTAACTTTTAAAATGGAAGAGAAACCAACTAGAATTATAAGTATAGTTCAAATTTTTTTCAAAAGAGAAAGAAACCCACCATGAAAATAGAAATAAACATCAAATAAGACCCAAGTTTAGGTCATATTTTAGCAAGAAAAACTCCAAAAATATCTAAAAAATCCCAGAGAAACAAAAAACTTTGAACCAAAACAATAGAGAGAGTAAAAACCCACCAAGAAAACAGTAATAAACATAAAATAGGAAGGAAATTTGAATCACATTTGACAAACACCAACCCAAAAATCTCCAAGTAAACCTAGAGGGACCAAAAATTAGGATAGAAAACAAAAAAGAGAGTAAAAATCCACCAACAAAACAAAAATAAACATCAAATAGGACCAAAATTAGATTCACATTTGAGCAAGAACAACTCCAAAAGTCTCCAAATAAAACCAGAGAGACCAAAAATCATAACACAAATAACAAAAAGAGTAGAAACCCACCAACTAGTTACATTCAAGTAGTACCAAAAATTCAGTCATATTAAAGCATAAACTCTCAAATAAACCCAAAGACACCAACCTTAGAAGAGAAATAGAGAAGCCTACCAAGAAAACTGAGACAAACATCAAGTACAAAGAGTGAAAGTTGAAAAGGAAAAGGAAAAACAAGAAGAATAAGTGAAATTGAGAGCACCATCCACTAGAGCTAAAAAAATCCAAACTAAAGATCCAAACAAACATTTTAAGAAGAAGAAAGTAAGTAGAATCAAAATGTGTGAGTTGAACTTACAGGGGATTTGCGTTGGTACTGTCGTTAATGCATTAGCATGGACACCGGCAGCAATGTGGAAGCAACGACGGCTGTGTGAAGGCACATATTGTATCAAACCCTAAGTTTTGGGTACAATCGCATGGGAAGAAGAGAGATTTCGTAGAAGCTAGGTTTTGGGTGTGTTTCATGATTCGGTAGAGGGAAGAAGCGCGTGCGGGGAGGAAAATTAAAACTAAAAAGAAAAAATCTAAGCCAACACCTGATAATCAAAACTCTCTTATGCCAATTATACTTGACGTTTTAAAAATGACAAGAAAACAAAAATTAAACTTGACCTTTTTAGAATATCAAATATTGTGTAAACGTGAAAAAATCCGAAAAAAATTCGTCAGTCTCCGCTTTTTTCTTTTCTTTTCTTTTTTACATTTTCTTGACGTTTTTCTTTAAAATTACCTGGTATTCCTGCTTGCTGTTTATTCTTGATTGTTGTTTCTGTGTTATAGAGTACATGTAGATATATAATAACCATTACAAAATATCAAGCCCCTTAGCAACTCATTTGTAATTCTTTTCTGGGTAGCCACTTGATGGTTTTGATAGGAATAGATGAGTTATTGTGATTCATCTTTATCAAGGTTTGCAGCTGTTCAGTTTCCAAAATATCCTTTAGCTATGAACCTAAATTATGGTTGTAGCAATCTGCTATTACTATAAGAAGTAGTTGTTGCATGGAGTATCTAAATAAACGTATTGTCCCTATATTTTTTGTTATGTTCTCTCTCTTTTTCTTTTCTTTTTTTCTTTTATTGTTTCTTTTTAAAGGGCAATAGTTTAGTTCTTTTAATGGAATTTTAAAAAAAAATTAAGATAATAGAGATTTAGATTAAAAGATGAGACAATCATTAGCATAGTGTACTTGAAATCCTCTAGCATTTTAGGATTATCAAAAATTGGGATTACATGCAAAACAACCTTTTTCCATAAATGTGAACAAATTTCATTTTTTGACATTCTTCTAAACCAAATATTGAACTTTGCTATATGGTTCAATTTCCCTATTTTATTTTCTTGGACACTCAAAAGAATCATAAGCCACAAATGAGAGGGTTTGTCTTTTGAAATGGGCCTTTAGGCATTTGAGATTTGACATTTCCCCTCAAATATGAAGCCCAACTTTTTCTTTCAAATCATCAAATGTGTATTCTCTTCCACAACCTTCTTGAAGATGTCTATTTTTGTATTATTTTATCCCTTTTGCATATTCTGTTGGTAATAATATTGCACTTAGAGGATTCAACTTCCAAAAAAACCATTGATATTCACATGTCCATTTATTGTCATTATCTTCTATTGCCTTATATAGTAGAAAGCACATTCTATTTGCAATTTTGGCTTTGTTTAAATTCTCACTTTTGGGTTATATGTAAACTTTTGTAGTAGTTAATGATAAAAGGGTTATATTGCATCATTCTCAAAATTTTCCTTCATATTCATTTTGTTGCAAGTGCAAAGTTCACATATTAAAGTAGTATATAGTATTTCATAACTTTACGAGGTTAATGTTGCTAATGGTTTATTCTCAATAATATTAAGAAAATATATCAAACTCTCACACTTTACTTTATTTGATAACAATTTTGTTTTAAATTTTTAGTTTTTGAAATTACTTTCTCCCAAATTTCTTTTACCATAATTTTACCTTCCTTAAATAAACATCTAAATTCTTTATTAAATTCTAAGAAGAAAACAAGTTTTTAAAATTTATTATTATTATTAACATTTCAAAACTTAGCTTGGTTTTTAAAAAAAAACATAGGTCAAAAGTCGGAAAAATTAAAAGGATATTGTCATTTTAGAAACTATTTAGGAAAATATTGTTGTTTTCAAACTATTTGTAAAAATATTGTTTTTTTTTTTAAATAAGTCGAGGGTTGAAAATTCGATCTAGATCCTTCTTTTCATTTATACGTCCAACTTTGAACCCTCGATCTTGCCCTTCCTAACATTATTATTGAGTCTGTTTAATTATCATTCTAGAGACCTTCCTCTATCAAAAGATCTTATTTCTAAATTTTCATAAGGTCCCCCTGGAATTCCTTCCAAAGCTTGTTGAATAATTTTTAAGATTCTGTCATCTTGACTAAATAACGAGCTAATGAATCTCCTTCTTTTTGCCACTGAACTTCCCAATCAAATTCGAGAGCGAGATTATGAGAGAGAGCAAAAGCGAGATTTTGAGCAAGAGCGAGAGCGAGATTTTGAGCGAGTGCGAGATTTTGAGTGAGAGCGAGAGCGAGAGCGAAATAGTGAGATTTTGATAGAGCGCGAGAATACCGTACAAATTTTTCTTTTTTTTCTTTTTTAATTATTTATTACACATTCCACCTTCTTCTTTCTTTCTTCCTTTCTTTTTTTTTTAATTTTCCATTTTATAAAAACAATTTCTAAAAATATTTTATTATTTTATTTAAACTCTAAAAAGAATAAATTTTAAAAAATAATAACTCATAAAAATAAAAAAAAATGTAAATTAAATACCTCATTTATTAAAAACAATTACAAAAATCAATGTGTCCCACAAGGCGGATGTCGTTGATTTCGAGCTGGTTGTTGTCATCGACTTCGAACTTGAGGTTGCTCGGGTTCTTCTTGATGTTGCTCTGGTACCTCTGCAGGCGATTCATAATATAAATATTCATTATGCTCTCCACGACCCCGACCATATCCATGCACGTATGAAGACGAAGGACCAGCCTCTGAGTCATAATGTCCTGAACCAAATGCTGGCATCATCATCATCGAACTAACATAATTAGTTTGACTCTGCGTCTGCATCATAGGGGGCAACTCTTCCACATTATGTGCAACCTCATCAAACTCATCCTCTTCCCGAATAGGTCCTCTACGTCTAGGAGCTGGTGGAGGAACAATAGGTACATCGTACATATAATGAATTTCCTCCATATAACTTTGGTTGTCACTACATATAGCAAGAACCTATTCGGATCATTCGCAACCTCATGGAGTCTACTGTTGTTCGATCTCTGTGAATTATAAAACAATTAGACAATATTTAAAATAAATTTAAATAAAAATAATTAGATAATATTAATTCATTTACCAAATGACCCACAGATGCTCCCGGACGAGTGACGTAGCGCCTTGTGATATTATTATACCAATGAATATATTCTGGAGTGACATCTGTGTCAAACTGTTCAAGAGAAACCCCCACTGCAATAAACCTTACACGATAATGCCATCGCACTACCAAATGTGCAACTTTTTCGGACCAATCTCCAGTCCTTAGGTCAATATCATGCAGTACGGGTTCAGTATTACAAGGCGATAAGACATCTTGCTGAGGAAGATGCCACTCACCAATGTGAAAAATTAGGCAAAGTATGCATAATAATTTTGTACGGCTCCCAAATAACCTGAAACACAAAATATTATATTAGAGAATATTAAAGACAAATACAATAAAAATGTGAATAAAATAATCAATTAGGTTTAGTATAATGTACCTGTTCAGGTTGAAGCAGATCAAACATGTATCTATACTGGTTGACTACATGTGTGGCTGTCCTAGTCACACAAAATTTGTCTATCCACCTAAATTTTTAAATTGATAATTTAGAATTTAAATTAACTAGATCAGTGATATAAAAATTAAATTGAACTAAAACAACATACTGAGAACCTTAAGCTCGTCCAAGTAACTGAGCGTCATTAACATGATGTAGCTGTGGAGCCATTGTTGGAAATCGCTCCCAAGCCCATAGTTGCAAAAGTATGAGAGGCCCAGCTATCTCTCGAACCTCAGGTCTTGTTGCTTTTCATAGTTGTCTATACAACCATGGAGGTTATCTAACAGTGGCAGGAACATCAAGTGAACAAAATAACTTGATTTATCTAAAAACAGACTTCCACCCATCATTTGTAGTATATATGCTCGTGCATATCTTATGACGGTTTCCTCGTTTGCATCATCTGTGAGCTCACGAAATTGTGTTCCTAACTATATTAAACTTAACCTCGATCCTTTAATCTTGTCGGCAGGTGGGGTCTTATCGAGGTACAGTTGACAAAATTCTAACCAGTCATCGTACATCACTCCGGTGACCGGCTCACCGTCAATAGGTAACCCCAACAACACTTCTATGTCTTGTAGAGTGATAATGCACTCTTCAACAGACATATGGAATGTATGCCTCTCGGGCCTCCATCTCTCAACCAAGGTTGTGATCAGATGCCAGTCCAACTGAATAAATCCTAATCTGGCAACCCCATAGAATCCAGATGTACGCAGTAGCGGTAGTATTCGAGGGTGGAGCGGGATAGTGCGCTGAAGAACTGCCTCTCGACGCCTGTAAGATATTTCTCCAGTAGTATGATCTCGTCATACAACATATGAACGATGAATGGACTGGTCGTACAAAACATCGGGATCAACAGGTCTTGGGTTTAAAGCCATGATCTAAAAAAAAAATATATTAAAATTGACTATAATTGAATAGTAAAGAAAAGTGTGAGGGTAAAGAATAATGTAAAACTTTATTGATTACAATAAAAAAAATTGAATATACAATAGATTATTATAAAAAAAAAAATGAATATATAATAAATTATAATAAAAAATTGAATATACAATAAATTATAATAAAAAAATTGAATATACACTAAAATGAATATATAATAACAAAATTATTTATTTTTCAATCTCTAACTATCCAAAGCCCGTCTTAGTAACGAAGGACACTTTCTTCGATTATGTCCTAACTGGTTACAAAATCCACATCGTTGTCGAGTGGCTGATTCTGTCCAATCCATCTCGTTGTGATAACGTGAACTTTTCGGTCTACCAGGTTTTCTCAACAACGATGGATCAAGATGTAAGACGGGCATATTAGGGTGCGTGATCTAGTAATCTTCATGCTGTACAGGTTGAAATTGAGGAGAGTAACATTCAGCATACGTTGACAATTTGTAGTAGTCTTCAATAAAATCTTCGTAGTTCATGTTAAAATGTGAGCAAACGACCATAAAATGCGAGCATGGAATGCCGAATGCTTGCCACTTGTTACATGAACAGTACTGCTCAGACCTATTTAACCTCAATATTTGAACTTTTCCTCCTTTGGCATTGAGACTATGATGTCCGGTCTTCATATGATACACACCTTCATTTCGATCGTATGATTGTACTTCATGTTTACTAGATCGTGCAGCCCATTTATTTATTTTGTCGTGTGTGTACCTGGATTTTTACTCCACTTAGTATTATAAAATATGTTTGAAATAAATTATTAATAAAATATATATATATAAAATAATATTACCAGGTGTATTTATCTTAACGCTCTAATGCATCCCTTATTTCTTCTCTTCTTTTCTCGAAATAGTTCACGCATTTGAAGAATGTTATCTGAGCAAGAGCATTTATAGGCAACATTCGAGCTCCTTTGAGAACTCCATTTATGCACTCTAATAGATTTTTTGTCATCCACCCATATTTGAATCCTTCATCATGTAACATGATGTAGCTGTGGAGCCATTGTTGGAAATCGCACCCAAGCCCATAGTTGCAAAAGTATAAGAGGCCCAGTTATCTCTCGAACATCAGGTCTTGTTGCTTTGCATAGTTGTCTATACAACCATGCCAAGCATGCTCCACCCCACGAATACCGCCCCGCATCATGGAGGTTAGCTAACAGTGGCAGGAACATCAAGTGAACAAAATGGCTTGATTTATCTGTAAACAGACTTCTACCCATCATTTGTAATATATATGCTCGCGCATATCTTATGACGATTTCCTCGTCTACATCATCTGTGAGCTCACGAAATTGTATTCCTAACCATATTAAACTTAACCTCAATCCTTTAATCTTGTCAGCAGGTGAGGTCGCACCGAGGTACAGTTGACAAACTTCTAACCAGTCATCGTACATCACTCCGGTAACCAGCTCACCGTCAATAGGTAACCCCAACAACATTTCTATGTCTTGTAGAGTGATAGTTCACTCTCCAACAGACATATAGAATGTATGCGTTTCGGGCCTCCATCTCTCGACCAAGGCTGTGATCAGATGCCAGTCCAACTAAATAAATACTAATCTAGCAACCCCATAGAATCCAGATGTGCACAGTAGCGGTAGTATTCGAGGGTGGAGCGGGATAGTGCACTGGAGAACTGCCTCTCGACGCCTGCAAGATATTTGTCTAGTAGACGATCTCGCCATACAATAGATGATCGATAAATAGACTGGTCGTACAAAACATCGGGATCAACAGGTCCTGGGTTTAAAGCCATGATCTGAAAAAAAAAATATTTATTTCTCAATTAAAAAAAATATTTGTTTCTCAATTAGAAGAATAATGTACAACTTAATTAAAAGAATAATGTACAACTTAATTAGAAGAATAATGTACAAAACAAGTTAATTAAAAGTTATGTACAAGTTAATTAAAAGAATAATGTACAAGTTAATTAAAAGAATAATGTACAATTTAATTAAAAGAATAATGTACAACTTTATAATATAAAAAATTTGAATATACAATAGAAGAGAGCGAGATTGAGAGAGCGAGATGTTCAGCGAGATTGTAGGAGAGAGCGAGATTGAGAGAGCGAGATGTTCAGCGAGATACTCTCAATCTCGCTCTCTCCTTCAATCTCGCTCTCTCCTACAATCTCTGAGAATGGAAGCTCCAATGGAAGTAATATACAAACCCATCTCTGAAAATCAATCTTTTATCATTTTATTCGATCATTGAATTTATCTCAGTTGTTGCCTACTGAGAGAATTTATCATTATTTTCTCAGAATTTTGGTTATTTTGTTTGTATGTAAATCATGTTAAATGAAAGTCCATTCTCGAGCGTGGTAACTTGCATAACTAAACCTTTGTTTTTAGTTTAATTATATAAAAGATGGAAGTTTGAACATTTTACCTTACAGATATGTAACATCTTGAGTTAATTCAAAGTGTACTAATTAATGATAACATAGCATCCATTAATAATAGTTCTTATGATAGTTCTTATGGTTAAATTAATTAAAACCTTTTAACAACGTATGTATGAGAAATGTTGAGGATATGGGATGATTGCATAGGATTAATTAGACTAAGCTTATTCTGATTGTGTAAAGAGCATTAGTCATGGCCGCTCTCTCCTTCAATCTCGCTCTCTCCTACAATCTCGCTCTCTCCTTCAATCTCACTCTCTCCTACAATCTCGCTTTCAATCTCACTCTCTCAATCTCGCTCTCTCCTACAATCTCGCTCTCTCTCTGCTTCACCCACTTATCTTCCTTGTCGAAGGTTGAAGTTTCGACTTATGTATATCAAGACTATACAAAATTAGCGGGATTCCCTTCTAGAGTGAGATCCTCATCACAAAATTAGCGAGATTTCCATGTATGTCGAAACTTCAACCTTCGACAACCCTAAAGTGTTTCTTTATTTGTCGAAACTTCAACCCTCGACAACCCTAATTTACGTATTGTTTCCAAGTTTTTGTTTGTTTGTCGAGTTCTCAGCGTTCGACCTCTACATTAGTCGAATCTTCAACCCTCGACTTCTAGCATCGAACTCCCAAAACAACAATATTTCTCTAGTAAGTTTCAAAACAACAATATTTCTCTAATAAGTTTTGAAAACAAAAATATTAATATTAAAGGTCCGTCGAAAGTCGGTAACAAAATAAAATAATTGATATGTAACAACAACATTTACAAATTTATTACTTTCTTTAAAAAAAACCAAATTTATTGTTAAAAGGAATCTCAATTATTTATTTATTTGAGTAAATGGAGACTCAACTTCATCAACTACATATTTTACTTCTACCAAGAAGCATTTTGCTTCTATGATCAAATTCTTCCCTAGCAATTAGAAAAGCTAGTGCAACTTGAATCTTACCATTAAATAAGCAATAACTCAAAAAAATCGACACCAACAAAAATCATGTGAGATTAATAACACTATAACATAGCACCAAGTGTCATATTCAAAATATGGAATATATTATTTCCTGTGATAGAAAGTGACAAAATTGGAAAGAAAGCTCCCACCAATATGTTTAGATAGAAAAATATAAGGCTTAGCTACATTTCTTACAACTCATTTTTCAAAGTACTTTACATTAATTATCCCTCAAGGGTGGTAGGTTTGAATATTTACCCATTAATTTTTGTTAGCTCAACAAATATAAATATGAACTCCAACCTCAACATGACACTTTTATCGTTGAATTATATTTAAAGGGGTGAAATTTGAACTCTGACTTTTAGGGACGAAACACATGTTAATACCACTAAGTCAAATTTACTCTAGTTTGGATTTTGTTTATGTTGGCTTCACTTGTTAGTATAAACTATGGTATTATGACCAAGAACATACCATTTTTTTATATATATGAGTGTTTGGACCAGTTTACACACACCTAAACTAATCTCATGGGACAATTTATTGTCTCTACAACATTTAGGTGTCAAGAAAACTCGTAAAAAATTAATTCCTTGGTAGACGACCACCATAAATTGAACCTTTAACCTCTTAGCCATTTATCGAGACTAACAAAAAAAATATATACCATATATACATTTAAAACGAGGATAGGATTGTATATTCACCTGAACAAAACACCAAAAATTGCAAGGAGAAGCCATGGTTTGAGCCATTTTATTTGTTGTCAATTGCCCCACTGTGAGAACTGGCACTCGAGTAGGAGGACCCCAAGCATCCAACGTGGGAAAATGAAAGCAGTAAGAAGAGAAAAATGGCATCAAACAACAAGAGTTAGCGTAGACCTAAAGCTCAATGAAACTTGAAAGCCCGATTGAACAAAGCAAAGCAAAGCCAAGCCAAGCCAAGCCAAGCCAAGTCGAGCCTCGCTCGATCCTTTCCTAGTCCTTAGCCACAGTAAAATCCACATTTCATAAAGGCCGTTCCTTTGCTTTAAGCCTTAACCACCCAGTTTCTCTTCATCCCTCAGATTTTTCTTCCATCAGACGGCGGTGAGAGCGAACACGAAAGGCAAAACCAACTTTTTATTAACCCCCGTCAAACCCAAAATCACTTTCTTCTTCTATCCATCTATACCAGAGCTAAACTTTTAGCTAAATTGTCGAACCCTTTCAACCACTCGTTATCTTTTTCCCTCTGTGAACCGTCTCAACCTTCTTCAATTTCAGTTATCGAGTGTTCCCACCGTCTTAATTGGTCGTTTTTGAGTTAAAACCCTGTTTTTGGGTCTCCGATCGCCGGAATTTTTTCTGGGTTTTCTTCCTAATTGGATATCTTGTAAATGGGTTGAAGATAATATTTGGATTTTGGAAGAAAGGAAAATGGAGTGGGACAGCAATTCGGATCTGAGCGGAGACGAGGAAGAGGAGGGCTTCTTACTCAACGATGGTGGGCCTCTTCCTTTTCCTGTTGAGAACTTATTTCAAACTGCGCCGTGTGGGTTCGTCGTCACCGATTCTCTTGAACCTGACCATCCCATCATTTATGTCAACTCCGTCTTCGAAATGGTTACTGGATATCGTGCGGAGGAAGTGCTTGGTCGCAATTGGTCAGTTGATTGTAAAGTAGTAGTATTTTTTTGATTTAGTGCTTTTTTTGTTCGAATTCTGGAGCTTATTTAGGGGTTGAATGCGTTTTTTTCTCTTCCTTTGGGTTGGGGTGGGGTTATTTCGGTTGGTTAGAGACAGGGTGGCATTTGTTTTTTTATGCGTATTGTAGTTGTGTCTTGTGGTTTCTGGGGCGGATAGGAAGTCTTTGGCTTAGTTATTCTTTCTTTGGTGTTCTTGGTTTAAATTGGTCAGTTAGCTTAATGTTGGATTGGATGAATTGGCAAGTTTTTGGTGTGTGTTTATAGCTGATGGGCAGGTTACTGGAAACCGTAGTGTTTTCTCTGGAAGGTATAATCGATATTTATGCAACTTTCTACTTCTTTGTTTTCAGTTCTTGTGACAATTTAGCTTCGTTGTGAGTTTTTATAATCAGTTGAAGTTTGAAGAAATCTACTACTACAGTTTTCGTAAAGGGTCTCTTTTCTCAAACTGAGATGAATCTTCAAAGAATGGGGATAGAGGATAGGTTACATGAGTAATCTTGTGCCTATGTAAATGAACACTCCTTTACAAGTAGAGCAGAACTATCATAAATAAAAGGCTTTCTGACAATGATGGATATTTTCTTCCCTTACCAAGAAGTGATTGACTCTGAAAGGGATTGATGAAATTAGTGCAAGTTTCTTAAGAAATCATCCCATGCCTTAACATCCATTTTGCAATTTCTATCAAGTCGTTGCAGAAGAATGACCTTTCTGTTCTTATATTCTACTATTCTCATTTCAGCTAAGAAATTCCGTTTAGGTTTCCCTTTTCCCTGTTGACTTGACAGAGGATATTGAATGTTGGTGCTTTTCTAAATGTTTTTTCCAATCTTGTAATCCCTACTTCCTACCCCCAATTATATGGCCAAATTCGTAGGATGTCAAATGATTTGCATGGATAGTGAGAAGCATATGATAGAAATCTTTTGAGGCTAAATTTTTTCTATTCACAAAAATTTAGAAGATGCGAGTTGCTTTTGAGGTATTAGGAAGCACCAACCACAGGATTTTGTACTATGGCATTGGCAGTATTCTTGGAATGAAGGATCAGGCTTACTGTTGTAATTGTGCTTGTGCTGCAATGTGGGGAAGGTATTTTGACTGCTTTTGAGGCAGTAAAAGATGGAATTCTTAGGATTCTTATGATTCCGAGATGCAAGCTTTTAGGTATTTTGGAGATCTAGTGTGTATTGCCCTCCGAAGGATGGGCTGTAATCTTCATGCTTGGTTTGGGATCTTCAGTACTTGAAGTTGGTGGAGATTGTTTACTGGAAAAATACTTTGTAGAATGAATTATTTAAAAAGTGGTAAAACCCCAAATTTAGGCAAAGGTAAAAAAGGTTGCAACGTTTTGATGTAACTTTCATGATTGTAAAACGATTAGAATAAAATGCATGAACTGGAGTCTTCAATGATTGGTTATTGAGTTTCAAGGAGTCTAGGGTTGACGAACATGATGAATACTTCTTGGCTAGGTTCTTGGTTGAGGACAGGGAGAAGAGAATCATTCTTAAATAGAAATTTGTGGAGTTAAGTCACAAAGAGGGAGCCAGATTTCTACAAAAAGGGGAAAAAAAAGTTGGTTTGATTTGGTGAGATGACAATTTAGCAAGTTCTCATAGGATAAGATGAAGTTATGGCTTTCTTTAGCAAGCTTTACACTACAAACAGAGAGTACAGATTTATTCGGGAAGTGGTGTGCTGGCAGCCAAGCTTCAAGAATGGAGGTGATGCCATATTAGCTTTGAAGAGTTTAGACGAAAGCATTGGTCAAGATGGTTTCAAACTTTCAACTTTCAAGATGACAATTTTCACAAAATTCTGGGTTTTTTTTTTCCCCCTCAAGAATGAGGTCATGGAGGTGTTAAAGGGTTTCCCGGTGAATGATATTTTGAATTCCACCATAAGAAGACTTCATTGACTAAGGAGAAACAGGAAGTAGAAAAAGTAAGAATCTTTGGCTGATCAACTTGGTTACTAGTATATTCAAGATTTTTTTTAGTGAATAATCGAACTCATTCAAAACAAATAAAAGAATACAAGGGTATACAATAAATGAAGTTTACAAAAAGGGAGCAAAACTAAATAAATGGGCTTTAGTAAAGTAAAATACTGACTTAAAAGGATGATTACAACATCACTAGAGTCCTTATCAACATCTGAAAAGGTCTTATTATTCTTCTCTCCTCAAAGGCCCAAACCTTCCTTTCTTTTTCGTTGGAGGGACCAGGGCCAAAACCCTCTTTCTAGGTAAAAGAAGTTGAAGGCAGTCTCAAAGGCAACATAATTTCTGATTATCCTGCAATTAGTAGCTGAGGGTAGTGGCCACATATTTATAAAGCCATTGAATTCATTTTAGTAATAGTAATTCCAAGTCTGAAAAATGGACTCATCAGCATGGACCATTGTGTACCATCTATACTTGAGATATTCAAACAAACTAAAGAAGAAGCATGAAATAGCATTTGTATGGTGGATGAAGCAATCGAGAGCACACAAACACACGAAGTGTATATCCTATTCACCTGATTGATTAGATCAATTACAAGGGAAAGTAAGATTTGTGATGTTGAAATTAGTTGAATATTGAATCATAGATACAAAAAATTGAGAAACTACATAAGATTCAAGATGGAAGGTGCATTAAGAGCAGTTGAAGGAGATTTGTTCCAATCAGGTAACAGAGAAAATTCTAGGAACACCTCGACCATTTCTTTGTAACTACTATGTTCGGCAAATTGGAAGCCAAATGCCTGAAACAAACAGTTTCAAATTGCCATAGCTCCAAAAAAATATGATCAAGTTCTACTACCCTCCAACAAAGAATGCATCAAAGCGGCCCTACTGAACTAGGCAACTTTCTCATTAACCCATCCAAGGCTTTAACTTTTCCTGAATGACCTGTCACATGAAAAACTTAACGTTTTTGGAAATTTTCACTTTTCACAATGAAGTAAAGAAACACGTTAGAGAAAGAGAGATTCACCAGACACAGGAAACTACAAGAAAACCCTTATGAGGGATTTGGACTCCAAAGACAAGCAACCCTTCTTCCTCAACTAATTTTCAAGTCCTTGATCAAGGTTAAAATAACCATTATGTCCCTTGTTTCCCTATCAGACAACAAATGAAGTGATAGAGCAAGAGAGCTATCTAAATGAGAGAGTACGTTGATTTCTCATACATAGAGCATAGAGGTCTATCTTCCAACCACTTATCCTATCAATAATAAGTATCCTTCCATCACCCGCAGAACATTAAAAGAATTGAGAAAAGAATGGGAGCTCATTGGAAATATTTTTTCCAAAGATTTTTTGAAGTTCCTTTGGCCCCATTGGACATCCATTCAAAAGGGTGAGGACCATATTTGGTTGTGATAATCCTATACCATAAGGTATTAGATTCAAGAGGAAGCACTATTTGGTGAACAAGGTCTTGTTTTGTGCCTTTAAATTCCCTAACTTTGCCACCACTTTCCATCATACAAGGCAAGACCCTTCCCATTGGTGACCCCCTCCCACATGAAGTCCCTTTTCTAAAGTCTTACTAACATAACTAGGGAATCTAGTTAGGTACAAATAATAGACTAAGATAGACCACTCAAGAATCAAGATCGAATAAATAAGAGTCATTCTACCTCTTTTTTGAGAACTAACTCCTCTCTTCCACGAGGCTGCTCTCTTATGAACCTTATTCACTACTGGATCCAAAAAGAGAGATTTCCTGGGTTATGGCCAAGCGTAAGGTCGAAATAGGATGAAGGGAATGAACCTGTTTTTGCACCCCACCAGACCAACCCATCTATCCACCTTCCCAGCGTCACAATTCAAACCAAAATCTAACACTAACGATCCATTAATCTTAAGCCCAAACATAGCCTTGGTGATAGCTAAAGTGTGAATTAGAAGATTGAGGAACAACTTTTCGTTAAACAAGTAGAAAAAGACGATGTCATTGGCGAACTGAAAATGAGATGGAGACACCTTATCCTTCCCAATCTCAAAACCATCAAGGATACTGCCTTCAACCCCTAGAAATAATTTTACTAGGAATGTCCACTGCGAGCATGAAAAGAAGGGGAGGATCAACATGTATAAGACCTCTCAAGGCTCGAATCCTACAGCGGCTTACAATTAATGAGAATGGAGTACGTAATTATTCTGATGCAACTCCAAATGCACACTCTCTATTTATTCCCAAAGCCTCTCTCGCCCAAATTTTGTCCAGAAAGTTTCTATCCACGTGATCACAGCCTTCTCAAGGTCAATCTTAAAAGTAACCCTCTCCTGGTTGGGAGTGTTATATAATCCTCAATATCCCCATTACTAATAAGGGCTTAGTCTAGAATTTTTCCCTACACACAATCAGTAATAAATGTCTTGGTTGAAAGGTTAATGGGTGTGCTGCGTAGCCTGAGTTCTACAATGTTGTCCTATCTAAGTGCTTCTGGAGGGAAGACAAATACTTGTGGAAACTGAAATAATGATTATCAAAAGACAAATAAGGTTAATTTGCTGTCTTTTTTTCTTTCTTTCTTTTCTTTTCCTATTTAGTTAGTTTGGTGTGAATCCCTTTGATGGGCTGTCTTTTGGTATGCCATTTTGTACTCTTTTGTGTTTCTCTCATAAAATTTATGAATTTGAGAAAGTAAACCAAAAGAACAAAAAGATGAGAAAAAGGCCAGGCAAAAAAGTAAATTTAAAAAAAAAAAAATCAATCTTGAGAAAGCATGTAAATGGTAGATTGTAGACTTGTTGTTTATGGTTATTAAGGAAAAAGAAGTTTCGAGTGAAATGGATTGGATATATTAAAGTTTAACACAATTTTCTATTTTTATTAATTCTAGTCCAAGGGATGGGTGAATGACCAAGGGTTTCAACATGGAGATGTACTCACTTCTAGTATTTTTTTAATGGTTGGCAACGTTTTAATTGGATTGATTGAACATAGAACTCAATCCTTGGAAGGGTTTATAATTGGTTTGGAAGGAGACGGTTGTAATTATTTGCTTTGTCTTTCCCCCCCCTCCCCCCCTTTTTTGGATTGGGGTCTTTTCCTATTTAGTTAGTTTGGCGTGAATCCCTTATATGGGCTGTATTTTGGTATTCTATTTTGTACTCTTTTGTGTTTCTCTCCTAGAATTTATGAACTTTAGAAAGTAAACCAAAAGAACAAAAAGATGAGAAAAAGGCCAGGCATTAAAGTAAAATTAAAAAAAAAAAAAAAAAAAAAAAAAATCAATCTTGAGAAAGCATGTAAATGGCAGATTGTAGACTTGTTGTTTATGGTTATTAAGGGAAAAGAAGTTTCACGTGAAATGGATTGGATATATTAAAGAGTGTAATTTTTAACACAAAATTTTCTATTTTTATTAATTCTAGTCCAAGGGATGGGTGAATGACCAAGGGTTTCAACATGGAGGTGTACTCACTTCTCTAACTCTTGGTATTGTTTCAAGTCTTCTTCCATAATGGCTCTATTAATTACCAATTGAATGAAAAGTTTTTTTCTTGTTTCCACAAAAAAAGAAAAAAAAAAGAGCTGATTGGCAATTTCAATCAACAGATGAACTTTGTTGATGGTTTTAGCCTTGGAATGGAAAAATCTTCCAATTCGCCAGTGATAATATTCTATTTTGTTCTATCAACAAGTCTGCTATAACTTGTTAGAAATTGTGATCAGCCAAGAAATGATGCCTTTCATGGGCGGGCATGGTATAAAAAATCATGAACAAGCATAGAATCACCTTTTCCTGCTGTGTGAGTTTGCCCAGCGGTTTTGTGGAAGGGTCCTCTCCTCTTTCTGTTGGTTCACAGCCTTAACAAGCAACTCATCACACGTTTCTTTACCCTCTGGCTGGACTCCTTTTCAAGAAGGAAAAGAAAATCATGTGGGCATATTTTGTTAGAGCTTTCCACGGGATGGACAACGTGGGCATAAAGAAAACAAAGGACTTTCTGAGTGATGGAGTGCTCTTTCAAATATATTTGAGAGTAAATGATTTTGAATTTACAATAACAGAAGTTAATATCATAGGGATTGTTAGAAGTACATTGGATCAACTGGTGTTAGCGAATCTGCTTCCTATTTTCTCATGTGTAAGGACATTTTAAAAATACCGCAAGCTTAAGAAGACCTCATACTTGGAATCAAGTAATAAGGTCCTTCTACGGGTAGATACAGTATGAACTTCTTTGTTCTTGAATGTCCAGGTTATCATGTAGGTTGCCAATGACAGTGCAAGTCACGTGTTTGAATTTATCATAGATTCAACAAAGAGGATACAATGACGTATTAAAGATGATCGAGTACTTATAACTTGTCTTATTTAATCACCTATTAAAGGTCATTCTTGTAATCACCAATAGTTGCTGTGGTATTTTACTCCTTTATTTCATCAATCCTAAAACAAGAGGCTCCAATCCAGACATTTGGCTTATCGTTCGTTCGTCGTAGGAATGTTAGTGCTATGATCAAGGAGTTCCTCCTCAATCTGCCTCGTGGAGAGAAGGGTCACTTTTTATGGTTAGCTGGGGTGTGTGTGATCTTGTGGGTTTTGTGGGGGGAGTGGAAATGTTAGGATTTCTAGAGAGGTGGATAAGGACCCTAGTGTATCATCACGTTTCTTTGTGGGCTTGGGTTTTGAAGACCTTTTGTAATTATTCTATAGGTAGTATTTTACATAGTTGGAGCCCCTTTCTTTGAGGGTGGTGTTTTTGTGGGACTGAGTTTTTCGTATGTCCATGTATTCTTTTATTTTCTTCTCAATCAAAGCTGTTATTTTTATCATAAAAAGGATGAGATGTAAAGAATAATAATTAAAAAAAAAAAAAATCCTGAACTTTGATGTCCAAAGAGAGACATGGAACCTAACAAGAGTCCACACACTTTCCTTAGATCTCTCAAATCCCTCCAAAAATCTTATTGCTCCTTTCAATTGAAAGGTTCCACAAAATCTCACAAACCTCTTGCAAGCCAAAAAATGATCCTTTTCATGACGGAGGGTGGATGGAGGGAGATCTCCTTGACCATTGAACAACAATTACTAGGCTGGCTGAGTGTTTTATAAAGTATGCACCTTGGTGCAATAGTGACACCTCGCTTTGAAGAAGTGAGGTGCTGTTAGGAAGGCGCAATTGAAGTGCGTGCCTCCCATGAAGCTAAAGCTTTGAAATGTGCACTCGTCTTCTTAGCTTTGGTTTTTTTTTTTTTTTTTTTTGCATGTTTGTAAACCTAGACGCAAGGGTTTTTTTGTTGTAAGGTAGTTATTTATCAAATTTTTAAGCACGTAATAAAATAAATATTTTAAAGGTAAATCAATTTCTATCTCCATTTTCCTGCAAAAAAACCCTCTTCTGCTTCAATCTTCTTTAGTTCTTCGCCAATTAGCCACCAGGTTGCTCTCGCCACAGCCTAGATTCTCAGTAAGCGCTCTCTTGCTCTTACCCCAATTGTTTCTTCTCTCTTTCCATTTCACTCTTTACTTGGTTCTTCTCTCTTTATCCCACTTCACTTTCAGTTTATGATTACTCTTTCTTTCTTTAACTCTTTGCATTTTTTTAAGTTGAAGTCCTAAGTTTCTAATAATGAGGCAATTAATTTGATCAATTAAGTTGGTACTTGGTTACAGACATTTCCTAGTTGGTGAGACCTATGCAAAGCTCTCATGAACACTGAATTCACATAATCGAGGACGACTGACTATTACTCTTCCAAATCTAGCTGAACGTTTTTAGATCTTTATAGTCCATTCGGTTGCAAAGTTGTTCTATCTATCTTTTTTTTTTTTTTTTATTACTAGGAGTGCCTCCACATAGCTTCTTTTGTATCTTTTCAACTAAATATTTGTTTCTTGTTCAATGAGATCAGTAGATGAGAGGTGTTACATGATTTGAACAGTCATCGTTTAAAGAATAATCGTAGGGAAGGGGAAGAGTAAGGAACTCTTCATTGCTTTTCTTTTTGGGATGAAATCACAAGAAGCAATCCTGCAATGAACAAATTTTCAAGCATAAGGTTTTGAACTTTGATTGTCACTCTTCATTGGGAAGGGTAATTCCACAAATCTTTGGGGAGGGTGCTTTTCATTTGAGTTCTTCAAGATGATAGGGATAAAAACCATTGGATGACCACATTGTTCTACTTAGTTTTTGGTATATTTCTAAATGGAAGTATGATAGAGATCAATAATTGAGGATAAGCTTTCATATCCGCTCTTCATAGGGTGTAAGCATTTTTCAATACAGCGATGGCTACTCATAAGCATTGTTCAATACAATGGCTACTCAAACATTTTTCTTTACAATCTCAATTTTTACATTGTATGGAATATGGATATCTTAAATTAATAGTACTGTCACTAACTGAATTATTGCCTACTTTGTATAAGTAACATTTTTTTTCAGTATACTCAGACGATTTGATCTGATTCATCTACAGATAACTTGTTTTGAGTTGTTTCTCTATGAATTTTCAAAGATCCTGATTCTGTATGTAAGATTTGAGGATGCTTGGACCACTCTCATAAGTTGTAGTTAGGAGCGTTTTAGATGCATCCTAATGCTCTACCTAATAATAGGATAAGATGGTTGGAATTTTATTATTTCACTAATTCATGATGCCTAGCTTCTCTAATTTGTATGGTATCCTGTCTCTTTGTCTGCCCATGCAAGATTATTCTAGCTTATCATTTCTTTCCATGTTGGTCGTTTTGATTCATATATATTTGATGCTTGATTATTAACACATTTGGGATGTTCTTGCAGTCGATTCTTGCAATGTAGAGGTCCATTTGCAAAAAGAAGGCACCCACTGGTTGACTCATCAGTAGTTTCAGAGATCAGAAGATGTCTAGAGGATGGCACTGAATTTCAAGGCGAATTGTTGAACTTTAGAAAAGATGGAACCCCATTAATGAATAAATTGAGGTTAACGCCTATCTATGGAGATGATGAAACAGTTACTCATGTTATTGGTATCCAGTTCTTCACTGAAGCCGATATTGATCTGGGACCTGTGACCAGTTCTATGACAAAGGAGTTGACAAAATCATCTGATAGGTTTCGTTCTGCCCTTTCATCTTTTCGCTTTACATCTGTTGGGGACCGAAATATTTGTCGTGGTGTATGTGGTATTCTCCAATTAAGTGATGAGGTGATATCTTTGAAAATACTTTCACGATTGACACCCAGGGATATTGCATCAGTGGGATCTGTCTGTAGGCGGTTTTATGAGCTGACGAAAAATGAGGATCTCTGGAGAATGGTCTGCCAAAATGCCTGGGGTAGTGAAACAACACGTGTTCTAGAGACTGTGCCTGGTGCAAAAACTCTTGGCTGGGGCAGATTAGCTAGAGAATTGACAACTCTTGAAGCTTCTGCCTGGAGGAAGCTAACCGTTGGGGGATCTGTTGAACCCTCCCGTTGCAACTTCAGTGCTTGTGCAGTTGGTAATAGAGTTGTGCTATTTGGTGGGGAAGGTGTTAATATGCAACCGATGAATGATACCTTTGTACTGGATTTAAATTCTAGTAAACCAGAGTGGCAGCATGTTCAAGTTAGTTCTCCACCTCCTGGTAGATGGGGTCACACTCTTTCTTGTGTAAATGGTTCTCATTTAGTGGTCTTTGGAGGTTGTGGTAGACAGGGCTTGCTTAATGATGTTTTTTTGTTGGATTTGGACGCCAATCCTCCTGCCTGGCGTGAAATATCTGGATTGGCTCCTCCGCTCCCAAGATCGTGGCATAGCTCCTGCACTCTTGACGGCACCAAGTTGATAGTCTCCGGTGGTTGTGCAGATTCGGGAGTACTTCTTAGCGATACTTTTCTGCTCGATCTCTCAATGGAGAAACCCATATGGAGGGAGATACCTGTATCTTGGACTCCTCCCTCTCGGTTGGGGCACACATTATCTGTATATGGTGGCCGGAAGATTTTGATGTTTGGGGGTTTAGCTAAAAGTGGACCTCTACGGTTTCGATCAAGTGATGTCTTCACAATGGATTTAAGTGAGGAGGAGCCATGTTGGAGATGTGTAGCTGGAAGCGGAGTGCCAGGTGCTGGAAACCCAGGAGGGGTAGCACCTCCACCTAGACTGGATCATGTTGCTGTGAGTCTCCCGGGTGGCAGAATACTGATTTTTGGTGGCTCAGTTGCCGGTCTTCACTCTGCATCACAGCTTTATCTCCTTGATCCAACAGAAGAGAAACCAACTTGGAGGATATTGAAAGTACCTGGGCGGCCTCCAAGGTTCGCATGGGGACACAGCACATGTGTCGTTGGGGGAACCAGGGCAATAGTCCTTGGTGGTCAAACTGGAGAGGAGTGGATGCTAAGTGAGCTTCATGAACTATCATTGGCCAGTTCTGTCATCTGATTGAAGAGAGTGTAGAATCATGAAAGGAAGCTATTATGGAAAGAGAAAAAAACGAAAAACAAACACTTGAGAGAGAGCCATGAATTGCAAGATTGTGGGATCTTTATGAGATTGATGTGTTGGCAGAAATGTTATTGCTCTGGTCAGGACTCTGTATTAGATGTTTGTTCCAAAAGTGCATATTCTTGTAAGGAATTGTTCTGACTCAGAATAAAACTTTAAATTCAGTTTCAACGAGTGGTGCGGATACCAATTCTTGTGTTCTCTGTGAGGTTTAGCAAGAATCTTTTCTTCTGTATTATGCACAATGGAGTATATTCTTCTTCCATAGTAGGTAGACAGATAGGTTTAAGTTCAATGATCTATATAAGTAGGGCATATTCTTATTATATTATAAGAATATTTTGGTCTAATTCAGATTCTATAGGATTTGGAACAAAGCAAGAGGGAGTGGGTCCATGTCTGTCTGTAATAACTTTTCTGCTCAGGTTGGCCATCTATTCATGACCTCAAGATGTGAAATAGAAGCAAGCAACATTGCCACTGAAGGAAGAAGGAAAAAAGGCATCATCCAAAACCCCTTCTCTTTTCTGTAAAAGTAACACTCTGCTTATCTTATTTATATATTTTGCTGTCTTTGGTTGGCTGTGTAGCTTAACTTTTCCTCATTTCTCTGCTTGGGTTTACCTTTCTTTTCAATCAACTTTCACAGGGATTTTATCTGCCTCTTCCTCAACTCCCATTCATCAACAAAAACTTTTTAATCAGAAATATGCTTTTCAGACTGAATTCATGTTTTGGTTATATTTAGAGTTCTAAATTTTATATATATATATATATTATGTATGTATGTATGTATATCAACAGAAATCTGTAGTATTTTGTGTCGAGACAAAGTTCAAAAAATAGCGTGACGTGAGGTTTTTTGAAACTTAGGGGTATTTTTCTCCCAAAGTACTGGTGGCTTTTGTAAAATAAAAAAAATAATAATAAATAAACTAACACTATGGATATCTTTAAACTTGAGTTTTTGAGTTTTAGGGTAGTAATGGAACTCCTTCAAGTTTGGAGGTATTTTTGGAACAAATTATAAATTTTAGAGATATTTTCTATAATTTAGCCGAAAAAAAATATTTCATTATGTTGCTCTTATTTGTCTAGTTGTTCATTTTCTTTGGCTATTTATTTGTAATATCAAATGACAGATATATTAATTTGACGACATGAATATAGTTTAACAATTTTAGACATTTCAACTTTCCTTTACATTTCATAGGAGTTATGAAATCACACAATTAAAATGTCAATAGATCCTAATAGATGTAATGTTTGTGATAAAAATAAAAATAGAAGAGAAACACAAGACTGATTTATGTGGAAAACCCTAGGCTAGGGAGAAAAAATCACGATTGAATCTTATTATTAAGTTACACGAAATACAAAAAGACTGGTCAAATAAATAGACAGATAGGAAGCCCTAGGCCCATAAGTAAATTACAAATAAACCCCTAGGGTAAACAAATCCTTTTTCGACACTCCCCCTCAAGTTGGAGCGTAAATATCAATCAGACTCAACTTGCTGACACAGTAATCAAAACTCTGTCTTAACAACCCCTTTGTAAGGACATCTGCAATCTGCTGCTGATTTGAAGGGATGTAGGGAATATATATGCTCCCATTGTCCAATCTTTCTTTAATAAAATGTCTGTCGATCTCGACGTGTTTAGTCCTATCATGCTGGACCGGATTGTTGTCAATACTTATTGCTGCTTTATTGTCGCAAAACAACTTCATTGGAAGCTCACTGTCTTGTCGAAGATCTGTTAATACTTTCTTCAACCAGATATCTTCACATATCCCCAAACATATGGCCCTGTATTCGGCTTCTGCACTACTCTTGGCAACCACTTCCTGTTTCTTACTTCTGGTGACCAGATTGCCCCAGAAAAACGTACAATATCCTGACATAGACTTTCTATCAACAGCAGATCCAGCCCAGTCCGAATCTGTATATGCTTCTATACCACGTTTACTAGACTTCCTAAATAGAAGACCTTTACCAAGAGTGCCCTTTAAATACCGTAAGATACATTCAACTGCTGTCATATGTTCTTCATAGGGAGCTTGCATGAACTAACTAACAACACTCACGGCATATGATATATCAGGTCTCGTGTGAGATAAATATATCAACTTCCCGACTAACTGCTGATATCTTTCTTTGCTAACAGGAGCTCAATTATTAACATTACTCAGTTTGACATTATACTCTGCAAGGGTGTCTACAGGTTTACACCTAGTCATTCCTGTTTCTTTGAGGAGATCTAGAGTATACTTTCGTTGTGATATAGATATACCCTCTTTCGATCGGGCCACCTCCATCCCAAGAAAGTATCGCAATTTTTCCAGATCTTTAATTTCAAATTCTTCAGCCATCTTCGTTTTAAGTCTTATGATTTCATCAATATCATCACCAGTCAGAACAATGTCATCTACATACACAATAAGTACCGAAGTCTTTCCTGAACTCGCCCTTTTTGTGAACAACGTGTGGTCTGAGTGCCCCTGATCATACCCCTGAGCTTTAACAAACGTGGTGAATCTGTCAAACCAGGCTCTTGGCGACTGTTTCAATCCATACAGAGACTTCTTCAATCTACAAACCCGATAGTTAAACTGGTGTTTGAAGCCAGGTGGAGGGCTCATATAGACTTCTTCTTCTAGCTCTCCATTAAGAAATGCATTCTTCACATCTAACTAGTGCAAAGGGCAATCTTTATTAACAGCAATAGATAATAGCACTCGGATCGTATTGAGTTTGGCCACAGGAGAGAATGTCTCAAAGTAATCAATACCAATGTCTGGGTAAAGCCTTTGGAAACCAGTCTCGCCTTATATCTGTCAATCGAGCCATCGGATTTGTACTTGACAGTAATTACCCATTTACATCCAACCGTCTTGTGCCCCTCAGGAAGAGTAACCTGTTCCCATGTTCCTTTTTTCTCTAGGGATCTTATTTCTTCCATAACCGCAGCCCTCCACTCGGGAGTTTCCATGGCAACTTGTATAGTACTTGGAACCATTACCGTATCTAGACTGATAGTAAGAGCCTTGAACTCAGGAGATAGGTTATTATATGTCATGTAACTATGCATAGGAAACTTTGTACATGACCTAGTGCCTTTTCTCAAGGCAATTGGAAGATCAAGAAATGCATCACGGTTCTTCTCTTCTTCACGTTCCTTACTATAGTCAACCGTCTGATCTATGGATCTTTTGTCAGAAGGATTTCCCACACAATCACCTTCCCTTACACTATTCTCGTTTGCTAAAGTTATTTCTTCAGTGTTGTCTTTTCCATCAGTTTCTCCATCCTCCTCAGTTCCCTCTATTTTCTCATTATCTGCATCAATCTCTACATCTCTATCCATTCTACAATTATCAGTCTCAACACAATCACCAATATCATAAACAGGGATATTCATACCTGGAACTGAGACCAAGTCAGACTCATGAACTGAAGCCGGAGAGGCGACAGGTGACACTGTTTCCTTCCTGAGATTCTTCGTGTAGTAGGTTATCCAAGGGACTTGATTAGTGGGAAGAACAGGACTAGGAAAAGCAGAGTTAGGATGTTCAGGTTCAGTCGACATCTCTAGGGGGATAGAGTACGAGGACCAGTTAGTCTCTTCACTAGGACACTCCCTCTGAAGAGGACTAACGGGAAAAAACGGTTGATCCTCAAGGAAGGTGACATCCATAGACATAAAGTATTTTCGAGACGAGGGATGATAACACTTGTACCCACGTTGATGGAGAGGATACCCAACAAAGACACATTTCTGGGCACGAGGAGTGAATTTTGTACGATTGGGACCATAGGTATGGACAAAGACAACACACCCAAACACCCACAAAGGTACGTCAGGAATTAACCGGGTGTTGGGATACAATTCTTTGAAACATTCAAGAGGAGTATGGAAGGACAAGACATGGGAAGGTATGCGGTTGAAAAGGTGAGCTGCAGTGAGGATAGCATCGCCCCACAAATAGGAAGGAAGAGAGGTAGATATCATAAGGGAACGGGCGACCTCTACCAGATGTCTATTTTTCCTCTCGGCAACTCCGTTTTGCTGGGGAGTATAGGCACACGAGCTTTGATGGATGATTCCTTTAGATACCAGGAAGTCTCGGAATGAGTTATTAATGAATTCACGCCCGTTGTCACTCCGTAAAATGGAAATTTTTGTGTTGAACTGGGTTTCACGGTCGCATAAAATTGTTGGAAAACGGAGGACACCTCAGACTTATCGGTCAAAAGGAAGACCCAGGTCAATCTGGTGTGATCGTTAATAAAGGTGATGAACCACCGTTTGCCTGTAGAGGTAGTGGTAGGTGAGGGACCCCAGACATCACTATGGATAAGACTAAATGGTTTGGACGGCTTGTAAGGTTGAGAGTGAAACGAAACACGACTTTGTTTAGCCCAGATACACACATCACACTGTAAGGATGACATATTAATATTATGAAATAAATGCGGAAAAAGGTACTTCATATATTGAAAACTGGGATGTCCCAGACGGTAATGCCATAACATAAGATCAATTTCAACAACAGAGAAATTCAAAGAAACAAAACTAGTCCTATAACCATCCTTAAAGGAAGTTTCATCAGTCAGGAAATATCGCCCCCTATCGTGCTGGGCAGTACCAATCATCATCCCCAAGCCCAGATCCTGAAACAAAACAATGTCGGGTGAGAAAACAGTCTGACAATTCAAGTCCCTTGTATTTTTACTAACAGATAGTAAGTTATACGAAATTTTAGGAACATGCATCACATCATGCAATATTAAACCATCAAATGGAGACAGATGTCCTTTCCCTACGATAGGGGCAAAGGAGCCATCAGCGATTCTAATTTTTTCATTGCCGACACTCGGGTGATATGAGATAAAATGATCAGAAGACCCGGTCAGATGGTCTGTTGCTCCAGAATCCACAATCTAAGGTTGTTTACCATTAATGCTAATAAAGCCAAAAGACTAAGTCGTACCTGAGTGTGCAATTGCACTGACCCCAACAACACTTAAGTTACTCTAACTGTCAACTTGAGGCGGAGTCAAAGTCTTGCCATTTGTCGAGTCATTGGCCAGAGCACGTCCAGAACCAGTCTTGTCCTGTGACTGGCGTCGTTTGTAATTTTGAGGTTTCCCATGAAGCTTCCAACACTGGTATTTCGTGTGCCATGGTTTTTTGCAATGCTCACAGATAGGTGGAGGTTTCTTGTCACTATTTGATCCAGATGACTTGGTGGCAAAAGCTGCAGCCTCAGGAGACATAACAACTGAAATATTCATGGCCTTAGACCTATCTTCTTCGAGGCATATTTTAGAGCACACCTCCCTCAGTGATGGTGTAGGGCATTGACCCAAAATCCTGCTGCAAACACCGTCATATTTTGGATTTAACCCTGCCAGAAAATCGTACCCTCGATCAGCTTCCTTAAGTTTGGAATACTGCGTTCCATTATATGTACATCTCCAGACAATCTCACGGCATAAGTCCATTTCTTGCCATAAGAAGGACAATTTGTTGAAGTATGACATGACGTCCATAGCTCCTTGCTTACATTCATGAATTTGTTTGTGTAAGGTATATAGGCAGGATGCATTCTGCTTCTACGAATACAACTATTTTACTGCATCCCAGATCTCTTTGCCAGGCACCGTATAAAGTAATGGTCTGCCAATTTGAGGTTCCATGCTACTCACTAGAACTGATCGTAGCAATGAATCTTCTGCTCTCTAAAGACACTCGTGGGGACTATCGGGTTCAGATTTGGCTATCTCCCCAGTTAGATAGCCAAATTTCTGTCTTCCTTCCAGAGCCATTCGTATGGATTGAGATCATGAAAAATAATTTTCGCCATTCAACTTTTCTCCAATTATAATCCCTGCAGAGTGTTCTATTGATCCAGATAATAAATTTGTAGCAGGTAAAGAATGGAAAGAGTTTACCGGGCTCTCAGAGCCTAGCTGTAAATTTGACGATTCCAGTTGAACCATTTTTGAGTTTGTACCAAGAACCGACCCAAATTCAGCGAGTTGTTGCTGGAGGAAAATAAACCTGCTTTTAATCTCATCAGAACATGCCCTAGTCAGACCGGCCGGAGAGTTCGACAGAAAAACAACCGGACCGGCGTCACTGCAGTCGGAGAGGACCGGCCGTCCCACCCCCAGAGGTTGCTGGTCAGAAAACGTCGTCGATTGGTCACGTAACCCGGTGTGGTCGACTGCCCTAGGGTCCAAAGTCGCGGCTGGAAGTAATCCGAAGTCACGGCGGCTGGGAGCTCTCGTCTAGGTTGTGCAAAAACTTCCGGGAGATCGACCGGCCTATTGTGCGCGAAGGTTCCCAACCGATCGGTAGGTCTAATCGTCGTCAATGGATCTAAATAGTCACCGAACGCCGTATGGGCTACGACTGGACTTGGCCGAACACCGAAAAAGGTTGGATCTATTCGCCAATCACTATCTACACTTGAGATGTCGGTTGGTCTGCGGTTGAAGGGTGGCTAGGCATCGCTCACATCTAGGCGAGACCCGATCTGTCCACCGGCACTCATTTGTTGGAGGAGGCAAGGTAAGGAAGTCTCTAGGTATTGTTGGATAGCTTCCTTAATCGTGTTAGCCATCTCAAAATTTGTCGTCGAAGGAGACTCATCAATGGTGGCTAGGGTTTCGTCCCTGTGCTCTGATACCATGATAAAAATAAAAATAGAAGAAGAGAAACACAAGACTGATTTACGTGGAAACCCTAGGCCAAGGAGAAAAAACCACGATTGAATCTTATTATTAAATTACACTGAAATACAGAAATATTGCTCAAATAAATAGACAGATAGGAAGCCCTAGGCCTATAAGTAAATTATAAATAAACCCCTAGGGAAAAC
Source organism: Benincasa hispida (assembly GCF_027475165.1). Lineage (NCBI taxonomy): Eukaryota > Viridiplantae > Streptophyta > Magnoliopsida > Cucurbitales > Cucurbitaceae > Benincasa > Benincasa hispida. Next base: position 37,596,789 of record NC_143483.1, read on the forward strand.
AAACCCTTTTTCGACAGTTTGCTTCCTTGTAAATATATTCCATCAAATATAATTTGAAAAGTTGACTCATTTGATTAATTTTGTTGTTATTTATTAGTGTTATGTAGTTATAATGAAATGTGGGTCCCACTATAAAATTAGTGGCAACAAACGTAATCTTAGGCATTACACATGATGGAGTTTGTTAGAAAGATGGGAACCAAGAAGGTGGTAAGAGGGTTTAAGAAGGGGTTATGGCGAGGTAGAGGATAGACAATTTTGAGCGCATCAAGCTTGGCTTGTGGGAGAGGATTCCAGCCCTCCAGAAAGTACCGGGGTAGTGATCTTATTCTTTTCTTTTTCTTGTAATTTTGCTTTGGCACCCGAAATTGTTAGGAACCCGAACCTTTGCAAGTGAAAATTCAGTAACACCTTCCCTAGAACAGAGCAATGTTCTGAAAGCTTTATTTATGAACTTTATGGGGAAATAAAGTGAATTGCCGAAGCAAAATTGCAAAACATAGAAAAGAACAATTGATCACTACCTCCTAGAAACTTTCTAGCTTCCTCTCCTGCAAGCCAAGCTTGATGCACTCAAAATTGCCTATCCTCTACCTCGCCATAACCCCTTCTTAAACCCTCCTGCAATCTTCTTGGTCCCCAACTTTCTAACAAACTCCATAATGCCTAATGTTGACCCCCACCTCCCTAACAAACTTCATAATGCTCCTTAGTCTCCCCTTTCTTACCCGTGTGTATAATTGGGAGCCTTATAGAAATGTGGGCCCCACTATAAAATTACAGCAATAAACATAATATTATTATGAAAAAGATGGTCATCAATCCAATTACATGGAATCAAAATTACGTTTAATTATTGTATTAGACTTAAACCCTCTTTTTTACTAACTTTTCATCTTTTACCTTAATTGGGCTTCCCTATAGAAGTAAACAACGCCAATGAATTTTTTTTATTACGATTACATTTTTGTGTAGTAAACACAATCAAAGGAATCTTATTTCCTTTGTGATTGAGGCCCATTACAATTGATACATGAATGTAAACTCATTACAATTGCGATAATCTTGATTACGGATTAGTAAACGTGTCCTTAATATGATTTTTTTTCCCCATTTTTTGGATGTAAATTTTGATGATATTTTAGAAATAAACATTGTCATTTAATAGTTAATTCAAGAGGACCTTTAGTAAACTATTTTCAAACTTAAGGAATAACTATATATCAAATTCAAACTTGAATAGCCAAGCATAGTACATAAGTTGGTTATTGTAGTATGTTTATAACAAAATATTAGAATATATGATTTAGTTAGTGATTTTTATTGATTAGTTCATCAATATATAATTGAACTAATGATTCTTCTAATTATAATTTGGTAATATTTAAATAAATTATTAGATATAAAATTGAAAGTTTAGAAACTTAATAGACATTAAATAGAAAATGGAGAAACTAAACTCAAATGCATTGATAAGTAATACATAATATTTTATATAAAGTTGTGTGTATGTTATAGCATCAACCAGGATTTGAATGCTGGTCTATCCAAAATAACAAATATACAATGGCCCATTCTGACAAAGGAACAACCTATTTTCACCCTTGATATCAAACATAATATCTATTTAGTAACCAAAAACATATACCTCAAAGAAAATGAAAATCCATCCATACATGGTTCTTACATGAAAAATTTATCACGGGGTTCGTTTGGTAACCATTTGATTATTTATTTTTCACATTTTTTAAAATGATTTACATCTTTCTTAGATTCTTAGTCAAGTTCCAAAAATAAAAATAACTTTTTTAAAGCTACTTTTTTAGATTTTGAGCCAGGTCTTTTAAACCATTGGTGAAAATGAGATAACAAAGAAAGAAATTTGGATATGAAAGTTGTGTTCATAATCTTAATTTTAAAAAACAAAATGATTACCAAACAGGATCTATACTTTTGAATTTGAGAATATATACTGGCTATATTTTATATTAAAAAAAAACTTGGGAAAAAATCTCCTAAGGAATAACATTTGAATGGAATTTGGACAAGGGAATGAAACAAAATAGTTTTTGAAATGTGAACTATAACGTGAAGACAGAAACAAGGCATCACATTACAAACGAAGGGAAAAAAACTATTTAAAAAACATCTTTTCGGATCAAAGAATGACCTTGAGAAAAGGAAAAAGCCTATGGAGAATATATCCCATATATCCATGATTGATAAAAACAATCATATCTACCATGAGAACGACATGGCCATAGAAATATTTGGCCAACCCAACCCATGATGGTTAAACAAGTCACTTTTGTGCCAAAAAGAAATGCTAAACTTAAAATCAAACAATGATTTCAAGAAATTGATCCTCTCACATTATAACCAAATCCACCAGATCATATGATGAAATGAAAAATACCAATATTTACATGGTCACAAGTATGATGAACAGAAATGTTCGAGTCTGAACTAAAAATACATTTTTGACATCCAAAGAATTGCTACCATTATACCTCTCAACGCGTTTGGATTATAAATTCATAGCAGAATGCAAGAGAAGGTTAATCAGTGCCACAACTTCATGCAGAACCCAGGCGGAGTAGTCGTTGGTTTTTTGCTCGAAATGCACTCTGAAAAAGTATCTACAAGCTGTTCTGCAAGAGATGCTGGATCTCCAATAAAGGTATCAACAAACACCTTCACAATCCTCACTTCTTGTTGGGATGCTCTCAAGCTGTACCAAGTGAGAAACTTCTGCCTGAAATTTTTTTCGATATGACCCTCACACTCTAACCATCTAATTACCTTGACATAATGTTCGAAATCCCGATCTGAAACACCATTTTCAGCACATTTGTCATCCTGTCTTTCCCCAGTTCGCATCTTTGACGTGCCACCATCTTGGGGTTCCCCTCCTTTTCGAGTCCTATTGTCGAGGTCTTTGCAGCCGGATTTTGGTCTCTCACCTCTACCAAGACTGTCCTTTAACACTTCAATCTTGCAGGGAGTAATAGGCAAGCCATCTTCAGAACAGCCAACAAATGGCTGGCACTCCATTCCACATCGAACAAGGGCGTTTAACTGATTATCAGTGTTGAGTTTTGGGACACTTGGACCATGCCTGTTCTCGAGCTTTGATGCAACAGAGTTGGGAATCAAACCTACCATTCCTGCACCATTTGCCTCATCTAGCACAGAAACTGTACCTGCAGGTGTTCCTTCTTCACCATTGTCACTGAGGTTAAAAGCATCAGAGGATAAAATAGCCGAGGAAAGCATTTCAGTGCCCTTTGAATAGGCAGTGGAGTTTTTTCCTAGGTTATCAGTTCGATCACCATAGGGAAGAATGTCGGTAGTTTCGTCTTCAACTGAAGACGGATTAGAAAGGTCACTACAGTTGGTAAAGTGGCTTTGGCTTCTCTCAATTTCTAAACAGCCTGGGTTCTCTTCTACCACCCTAATTGTTGAGAACTGAACTTCAAACTCCCTCAACTCCCTTGTCCCCTCAAACAGAACAATTTTGAAATGATACTTAGTAGCAGGTGATAGTCCCATCACAACACACCTTGCCTTCGGTTGTCGTAGAATACGTGTTGGTTCCGCCGGGTAATCTGCATCATCTGCCTTACGATGCCATAAGGTGAAGCCGACCTGGTTCTCTGAGGATCCATTTTCACAACTTAAAACCAGAGTGAGGGATGTTGACTGAACATCTTCGAATATAACCATGTTTGCAGGAACAAAATTTGCATCTGCAAAGCCAGCTAACTAAATCAGATGCTGACAGAAAACGCTCAAAACAAAATTCCATGAGAATATGAAAGGAAAAAAGAAACATTACAACTGTTAAAAGAACAATAAATTTGCAGCAGGAGAATAGACAACCTATTAAGAATATGTTACAGATTCACAGCAAAGATGGTAAAAAGGATCTGCATAATATAGTTTTACCTTGAATGTCAGGATTAGGCGAAAGATGCAATGATTTGCTGGAGATCATCGAGTCCAGTAACTCAATAGCAGAAGCACAGAGTTTTTGAACTTCGGGTCCAGATGAAAGCCTGTTTACGATACCTCTACCCATCTTTACCGGTACACCGGCTATTGGTCCCACTTCAGCTTCAAGCTTCCTCACAGAATCATCAACAATCTGATAAAGTACTTTATACTTTTCAGTTCCACGGAGAAGCTTTTGGCTCAAAGAGACACGATAACACAGTATGTCCACCCTTCTCGTATCTTTTGCATGAACTAGTTGTTTTCTGCAGCACCTGAAGAATAGAACACAAATCAAATCTCCTTCCTTCTTTCTATGAACAGAAGACAAAATCCTAGCCAATTTACTTTGGTTTTTCATCATTCAAAAGCAAAATTGTAATTCAAGGAGGTGATGATTGACATGAAAGAAAGTTTACAAGAGCAGCCGTACTATCGTGGGAATTGTACAGGCACCTGGGCAGTGATACTTCATGTTAGTAGTCAAACAAAAATTTTTGTCATTGCAAGGAATTAACGAAGCATTGAAGTTTCCAATATGCAATATGCCGCAAGTCCCGAGACAATCTAATCATTAATTGTAACTCATAAGATAGTAATTAATATTGAACTATTGAGAATTATAGAGAACATATACGTCTACAACTGTGTACTTATACGTGTTACTTTTCAGTGTTATAACTGGAAAGATTAAAAGAAAGGACAGAAGTGCAGAAAGCCTAACATACGGAAGAAAATTTTAAAATGCTCTAAATCTCAAAGGCCAACTTTAACAGAGAGAAAAATGTAGAAACCACCACCTATTTATGCAGTCTCATTTATTCAACAAGAATACACAACTAGATCAATTCAGCAAGAAGAGGAAATTTGATAATATTTTAGAAGAATTGGATTGGGTCTAATACCATGAATATAACGAAAAAGTTATATAATAAGGTCTCACTGTTGAAGGGTCTGCGGAACCAGAAAACTCCTTTCTTATTTGTTAGAGAACTATAATACTGAGATATAAGAGTAATTCAATTACTGATTCTGATACTTATATATATTGAAAAGATTATTACCCAAGCAAATCATTTAATTTCCCACAAGACACACAGTAGAAGCTCCCATCAATTCCCCTGCTTCGTCCAGCTTTTGAAATTCCTGATCTTTCATCTTTTAAAGCACATTCAAGATGACATGACATGTTGCATGAGTCTCCTTGAAATGGAGGCTCCGCACTGCAACTTATCCACAAGCTAGGATCCTTGTTATCATCATACTGACGACAGATGCAGCATGAACACCTTCTACAAAACGCATCTTCTGGATTTAGAGTTGCTCGACAAGCCAAGTTTTTGCAGCAAGCCGTAGGACCCGAATCATTATGAGAACTACTGGTTGGAAAGTCACTTGTAGGAACAGAAAGTTGAGCTAGATGCTCAGATTTCCTCTGCCTTTTGGTAGTTTTATGGCCACCCGAAGGAGACTGTGGCTCAAGGTTTTTCAAAACCTCAGGCACTGATGACTTCTTTTCGGATATGAGTCTCAAAAGATGCTCTATTATTTTCTGCTTCGTCAAGCCTGTATATTTTCTTTCTTTCCCCATCTCTGCACACAGGACTTGTAGAATGTCTTGACGGCTCCATGACTGCAGTGTCTCACTTGCACCATGAGACTTTGAAATTTCATATACAAGTTCTCTCTTCTCTTGCATAGTCAACTTACTACATTTTGGCGAGTCAAAAATAGCACCTAGAATGTAGTATAAGCAATATCCATATCAGAATCCAGCAAGTGGAACAAGAGCCATATGAATACCAATTCATTAACACTTCAGCTACACGACAGCTAACAGACAAAAAAAAAATACAGCCAGATTTAGAGGCAAAGTAAACACAAATTTTTATGCATAGGATAAAAAAATGTAAGGAAATTCAACACTGCACATAAATTTTTGGTTAAATTATCATCCTAGTCACTTAGATTCCTTGATTTTAATTTGACCCCTATGATTATAAATAGTCCAATTATGTCTCTATGGTTGGGTTAGATCTCCCAAAACCCCTATGTTATTATCAGATATTGATAGTTTTCTTGTATGACATATTTTCCTTAAACTTGGCATACAAGCTCATGCCCTCTCTCTGCAATGAGATAACATACAGTTTCTCAAACTTGATGAACTCAAAGATAGATAACATGGAAGTTCTAGGTACAAGAAGTAAAAACAATGAATTATATAGCCACTAAAACCAAAACTTGGGTCAAATCCAACCTCAAGGACACAGAAAATTCTCCTTGTAATAAAACTCTAATGCAAAAACAAAACCCTCTAACCCATGGGAAGCCCAAAAAAGAAAACCATCTGCAGGTACCACTAAAAACCAAAACCAAAACAACACAACAGTACAGAACCCCAGAAGAATTTAAATGAAAGAGTTAGAAACACAAAACAAAATCTGCAAGAAAAAGAAGCAAAATGGTACCATCAAAGGAAGAATCAGCAGCCATGGTGAAAGTGCTCAAGCCTCCACATTACCACCAAAAGACCAACATTTTTGAACCTGCCAAAAAAGCAAAAGGAATAAGAAAAAAAACACACACAGATATACAATTCCTGAAAACAGAAGAGAACAGAGAAAAAGAAAAACCGTAAAATCAAGAGAAGTAGAAGAAAAAAAATTTAGGTATATTCAGAGAGAAAGAGAGGCGGAATCACAAGTACCAATAAAGGACACATTGTATTCCGCCACAACTAAAGATCCCATCATGAGGGTTGAAGGCTGAGAGAACTCTCTCTCTCAAACTCTTTTATGGGTCCTTTTTTTATCTTTTCAGAAACCAAAACCCAGAAGAGAGAGAGAGAGATTTACAGTGAGGAAAGTGAAAAGAGAGCATAAAGGAAGGACCCCAAGTGAAAAAAAGGGACCAATTTGTTATTAAAAATACAATTTTTTTTGGGTGGCAGTTTGTAAACTTGCAAAGCTGAGGAGTTTGGGAAATTTGTAATGCAAAAATCCAAGCACCCATTGTACAATTTCTCTTCTTTCTCAGTTCTTTGCATTTCTTATTGATTGGTCAACGTAAGAAGTAGAGATCAAGGTGAGAGCAATGATGGATGTATCCACATGTCCATATATTTATAAATCCAACAATTTGATATCAATATTAAATATTTATAAATATCTTCCACATCTTTTATAAATATTCCTAAAATATATATAAAAAAAATTGTCATCTATTAATCTAATATGAATATGATTACTAATAACAATCTTAATAATTTAGTTTTGGAATAAAAACAACAATTTTATAAATTTTGTTACTTCCAAAAACATCTATCGATATTAATATTTTATCACTATATTCATAAAATTGAAATCTCGATATCAATATTGACTTCATTATTTTAATCTTTGGGTGAGGGGATGAGATCGAGATACGCTCTTGTTTTCCACTTCACGAGAATTTTTAATTTTCATTCTTGCTTCATTTTTCGTGTTAAGAAGACATTGACCTTGTTTAAGAAAAGTGACAAATATTTTCAACTTCATTTAAAACGATAATTTTTTTATTGACTAATACTTAAGTGCAACATTCATGCATCACATAGTAAAAGAGTTCAATTTTTTTCAAAAATACAAAAATTTGCCATGTGATAAATATTAATTGGATAATTGGCTGGACTTAAAAAAATAGGTGAAACTTAGAATATACCCAAATATTTTTCTTTTTTATCGGTTTAAGATGAAAATTTTAAGGATTTTACCATCTCTGGACATAAGAGATTAAGATTTCATACAAATGTAAATTAGAAGAGTAGCAGAGTACTACTATATTCATGTAATAATCTATTTTTTATGAATCGGGATTTAAACTAGATGATTTTTGTTCAATAGCCAAGTAAATTTATAGACCTCATTTTAGAAAGTTCACGACTTTTATGAAGTTTGAGAAGTAAAATTGAAAAGGAAAATAAAAGTTCACACTAGAATGCTAGAGTTCCTTGCCACTTTCATTATCACATAAGCAAAACTACCATATTTTCTTATTGCAAACTATTATATTTTGCTAATAAAATTAATTTGAAAACTATAATATATACTTTTTAAAAATAAAAATGGTGTATGATGATGTATATTATTATATTGTTTATCAAGGTCGTTCGGTAGAGGTACAGGTTCATTGATTGTAACTTCTTTTTATAATTAAAATATTCTTTCCATTGTAATGTTCATCTTTATAGTGGAACCCCATAGATGTTGGAAATAAGACATGGCTTTATTATAAATAAATTATATAAATTATTATGTGAATTATTATCTCTTTGTCATTGCTTTGTACAGGGGTTAAAGCAGATCTAAACATTTTGTTGACTAGAGGTGTTATAATTCAATAAGAATAATTTATAAATGAGTAATTCTAAAAATTCATAAATTTATGAACTTTTGTACATCAATATTATTATTTTTCTTCAATGGAGATGATGATTATATTGATTTTCTTTTAAAATATTTTTCCATTTAAATTTCAAATTAAATCTACAGTAGCATTGTAATGAAAATAAATTAAGAAAAGATTGACAATATAACAACTATATCATAACATAAACAACTCAACAAGTAAAGTTTAGGATGTTTGCTTAAGCTCCATGAATTATTTAAAAAAAATAATATATTAAATATAAAATAAAGAAACTAAAACAAAAAATAAGGATGGTTTGAAACATGAAAATCAAATGCAATAAAATAAGAAACTTAAAAAGAAGAAGAAAAATAAATTAAAAAATGTACCTCACAAACTAGGAGAAGAAGTTGAAAGAAGCCAAGAAGAAATTGGAGAAGATATTAAGGGCATATTTGGTAGGCAACTCAAATTGTGTTTTATGTTTTCAAATTCGAGTTCAGCAAATATGTGTTTGGTTGACCATTTGGATTCTATTTTCAAAAACTAGTTTCGGATTATGTGATCTAAATAGTGTAAATTCTGAAAACAATATTTTTATGTTTTTAGTATACCTAGATTTTGAATTCAAAATTTTAAAATGCAAAATTATATTAAAAATGATAAAAACAATAACAATTATACTATTTCATGTTATAAACTCAATTATTTTTGTATATTATATATATAATATGATATTACCAAATAATAATTATACAAATTTTTTTAATAGAAAATAAGTTTAGAAATTAATTAGTAATGGTTTATATTCAATCTTTTATGAATACCTCTTCCGGTTGATCTATACCATACTCGATTCTCGTAAGATGATACACACTAGTTAACAGTCCGTCTGGTGATACATCATAAGTATATTGGGAACGTAGATAATTGTAACCATATACATATAAAATGACTGCAATGGAATGTCATTCCTCGAGCTTTATTTGTAAAGTCTCTATTCATTAGTAATCGAAATCCAAAGATTTATGAAACAATCCATGTTTGACTAGTTTATCTCCCCCCCCAATTTTTTTTAAAGATTCACTCGTTCTTTGTTATTCTGTACAAAAGTATACTGCCTAATTTACTAATTCGTAGGAAGAGATTGTACTTTTGTATTTGAAAAAAGTTTCAGGATGAATGATCTCTGAAGTAGATGATGGTTGATAGAGTAATCCTTGATCCTAATTTCCAGTATGAGTACTTGGGCCAACATGAAATTTGTGGTTGGTAGTAAAACACTGATTCTCCTCTTGAGACTTAATTCGATCTTCATAGATTTCTCGAGATATTTTCTTACGAAATTTTGTTATAGCATCTATAACAGCCTCGTGTTTAGGTGGACAACCCGGCAAATACACATTGACAGGAATTAACTTATCGACTCCCCGAACAGTACTATAAGAGTCGATACTGAACATCCCTCCTGTAATTGTACATGCACCCATAGCGATAACATATTTTGGTTCAAGCATTTGCTCATATAATCTTACTAAAGAATGAGCCATTTTCATTTTACTGTGCCCGCTGTTAAAATTAAGTCTGCCTGTCTAGGACTAGATCTTGATACCAGTCCATAACGATCAAAGTCGAATCATGAACATATTAATGAAGCAAATTCAATGAAGCAACAACTGGTACCATAGAGAAGCAGCCATAAACTGGAGAGTCTTGACCAAATTGGAATCTAATGTCTAAATCGAAAAATATGAAATATAACTCTGTTTTTATTGAATTCTTTATTTTCAAATTTCTGTTTTCAGATTGCCTACAAAACAGGTCCTAAAAGACCGAAGAATTATTGAAGTAGAAGCTCACTAGTATTATAAAGTAAGTATTTGGATTTTGATGTGTTGGACTAAGATTCAAATTTGTGTCTAAGGGGGCTGGGAGACACTTTTTCCACCGGGCTAGTTAAAGTGCATGATGTTTTGTTAAATTATATATATATATATAGTTGGGAGGTTGAGCTCCATCCCTATACTAAATTCGTCGGTGGATTGATCTTTACCTTCTTAACTAGTAATATTAGAATGATGTTCCAAAACTTAGCCATGAAGATGGAATTTTCAAGTGCTAAACAAAAGTGGCAAGTCTCTATGAGACGAGTAATTACATGAAAATATGAATGAAACTTCATGTATCAAATAAAAGCAAATAGGGTTCTAGTTATTTCAATATGTGGTATATGAATAATAAAATTATATTGGATAAATGTCATCCTCTAATTTTTCTTTTTTCAAAAAAAAAAAAATTGTTTTGTAGATTATTCATAAACGTGAAATAAAGAGCAACTAACTAGCACCAATAAAATCATAATGTGTTGAGTTCTATATAGACAAATATAGGTTATATAACTTAAATAATAGCAAATTTTCGATCTTATCCAAAAGTCGAAAAATAAATGGTTATTTGATAAGAAGTTTAGGGACTGTTTGGGGTACTGAATTGAGATATAATGTTTAGAGTTCATATGTCTATGGAGTTATTTGTTTGGGAAGTTCATATATTTGTGTATGTAATGCAAAGTTATTTTGCTTGAGTTCATATGTCTATATTTGAGGTGTATAGTTCATATATCAAGGTATTTAGTGCAGTTTTTTTAACTCTTCATAATCTATTTTTATGATTATTATTTCTGTTTTGAAACTTTTTTATTCAATAGTCATACTCATCTTTGTTTGAATGAAATATGTGTTGTAATTATTTTTTTTAAAAAAAAAAAATCTTTCTTTCTTTTATTTTTTATTTATTTATTTATTTTTATAATGAACAATAATTAATCAACTACATTTTCTGCGAGAATATGAGACAATTGCCCCTAGTTCATCTTACATGAAAAATCATTAAAGTTAGAAGGATTTTAAAGTTGCTACTCTAATTTAGTTAAAATATTTTGGACTTTAGATTTCAACAGCATCAAAAAAAATTGTTATGATCAAATTTAAGGGTGGATTGAAGTTATAAAAGATAAAGGATGTAGAAAATATATCACAAGTTTTAAAAATGTCTATCAAATCCTTGAACTTTGAATTTTGTATCAATAAGTCTCAAAAACTTTAGAAATGTCAAATAGAGAATTTGATCTATAATCTTAATCCTACTAGAATTAGGATATGAATTTTTTCTAATCCCTAACAAGGTAGGATTAAATCTTTATCTTATCTTATCTTATCTTTTACTAATTTTTTTATTTATTTTGCTAGATCCAAATACACCTACAACTGTCATTATGTCATTGAAATTGACAGTTAATTTTGATGAGTTTTTTATAATATGGACTAAATTGTTACAAAATTCAAATTATAGAGATTAAATTATTACTTATTAAAGTTCAGGGACTAAGTTGCAACTTCCATACAAATTTAGAGATCAAAAGTAAAAATTGCTAAATTATACAAAATGCCCTTGAACTTTGTACTTGTGCCAAAAATACCCCTAACCTTTTAAAATTTTCAAAAAGAATTCAAAAAAATACTCTTACCGTTAGTTTTGGATGGAAACCGGTTATTTAAAAAATACCATTGAACTTTCAAACGTTTCAAAAATACCCTTAGACTTAAATAAAAGTCCAACAATACTCATACTGTTAATATATGAACAGAATCCATTAATACTTCATTGCATAAATACCTGTAGACTTTCAAAAGTTGTATTGGTACCCTTAAGAAAAAAAAAAAGTTAAAAATGCTCTTACCGTTTATCTACAGCTTATTACTTCTTCCATTTTCTTTCTCCCCTACTTCAATCTATGATCTATCACTTCTCTATTTTCTCTTCTTTTTTTTTTCTCCCTTCTTACTTTTCTTCCTATTAACTATTTAACCTTTTTTTTTATCACATTTAAAAAAATTACCCATTTAATTAAGGTATATAGACTATAACAAAGAGAAAAAAAAAAAGAGAGAGAATAATGGAAGCACCAATGGGACCTTAGGACCTATATGTTTTATCAAGAATATATGTTAGTACATAATTGACTGTGTGTTCATAGCTAAATACATTCTTTTTGTATTTGGGTATTTATAGTTTTAGTAAGTTTTAAGGGAAGATTTTTACTTTGGATTTTTGTGGTATTTTATGCTTTAACTTGAAGTTATGGTTTATGTTTTGTTGGGCAAAATTGGTGTAAAAATTGGACAAACGAGAGAAAAATGAGAGTGTCTATATGAAAAAAAATGATATCTATATAATTTGTTTTAAACTTGGTTCTTTTCGAACTCAAGAAAACTGCAAACAAATTGAATACTACACAAACGGTAGGAGTATTTTAAAACCTTTTTTTTTTTTTTTTTGCAAGGGTGATAGTATTAATGTAATTCTTAAAATTAGTTCAAGGATTTTTTTAAACGAGTAACAACGATTTGTGTTCATATACTTATTGGGTTGTATGTCCTAAAACTCATAGTTTGTAATATTAAACATATTCTATTTGCAATAAAGAGGTTATTGATGTTTATTCAATAAATATATTATTGAATATGTAAATTGCACTTGTAAAACCTAAATCCAATAAACTAAAAATCTATGGTTGTTACATGAGTACTTGGACTTTATGTGGAGAAATAAGAGTGGATCAAGTTCAAGTTGATAGCCAAAATAGTCTATAATATACAAATAAGGTTGGGTATCTTATTCTGGTAACACTATCAGACGCGACCCACTTTGTATTTAGTACAAACGATGTGATCCTAAATCTTTCATGTGGAGACATATGAGTGAGGCCGTCCTATGCATGAGTTTGTGTAAAATTGGACCAAGAAACAAGTCACACTTATTTTATAATACTGTTTACTGTTTAAGATCGACTATTTCAAAGCGATGACCTAGGTAACTCGACCTTAATCCTAAGCTAATTATGAACTCCTGTTTATTCGGGATTATCCTTAGATTTGCATAGGTGAGGGCCGACTCAATAGCGTCGGCTCAATAAGCCTTTCATTTCAGAGGTAAGACCGGGTAGATAGCTGGGGACATAAGGTGCAAGACGGAATTCACCTATACCCACTTTAGGGATAGTAGAGAGGTTGTTCTCTAAAGTATTGATTCCAGGTCTTGAACAATGGGCTCCATCCTCGGACTGGCCAGAGACGGACTCAGTTTTGTGATTGGATCACAAACTAATTGTTCATTAGAGGATTAGTCGGACTTAAGGAGTAAGATGTAATCTCGGGGGTAAAACAACAATTGACCCAGCCGTTATTACAAACAACCTATAAATGGTCGACTTACTGTTTACGGTTAAATCAAGTGGACGAAAATATATCTGCACTGAGGGGTATGCAACTATTGGGTTTTAGTGGAGTAACTCGTTAGTTAACGAATGTTGAATAATACAGTTTAAAGAGTTTAGCTAATTAATCTCGAATCGTTGGAGCTCATGATTTGTAGGTCAATTAGGTCCCTCTACTAGCTCATAAATGAATTAAACCTTAGAATAGCGTGATGAGTAAATTTGAAACGTTTAAATTCGAATTAAAGGAATTAGTAATTATATACAATATAATTAAACGTTTAATCATTGAATTAAATGGAATTAGAGAATTGGATAATATTTAAATTTGATTTTAAATATTAATTACATGAATAGAGATTCGTGATTGTGGTATTGATATATGATTAATTTAATATTTGATATTAAATTAATATAATCAATTAAATCATTTAATTAATTATTAAAGAATTAATTTTATTTGAAATTAATTGTTGAATTAATTTTTGTATAAAATTAATTATTTTATATTAATGATAGAATTAATATTTTTTTGAATTTTCTAAATTAATTTTGAAAATCTTTCTTAAAATTAAAAGATAAAATGAATTTAATTTGAAATTCATTTTTAATTTGAAAATTCAACTAAGTGGGTTTTTTCCACTTTAGACAACACCAAATCCCACTTAATACTTCAAGTAGGAATTGTCTTTCATGGATGCATTTTGAATGCATGAGAAAGGTGATCAAAACCAACTCTAATTGCTGAGAAAAAAAGGCATGCAAAGTTTTCTTTTTATTTTTGTTGAAGAAGTGTTCAACAAAAACCAGAAAATCAACTATCCTCTCAAAAAATTCTCTCAACTCAAGCTCATTTTGGATCCTATAATCCAATCTAAGGTTCTAGAGAATAGTAAGGTAGATCAAACGATGATCTACAACACTTTGGAGTAGAAATTCAAGTTCAATTTGAAGATAAAAGAGTTCTACAAAAGTATGTTTCTGAAAACCTATTTTTTTCTCATGAACATGCTTACTTAGATGCTAAAATTGATGAATTAGAGTGTTTAATGATTTTGATTTCTTCCGCTAATTGCATGCTAACTCCATCAATACTGACAGTAAAAGTATTTTTTTTTTTTACTTTTTGAAAGTTCAACAGTATTTTTGAAACAAAACACTAATAATTTTCATCCAAAACTAATGATAAAGATATTTTTTAACTGTTTTTAAAATCTAAGGGTATTTTTGACCTTTTAAAAAGTTTGAGAGTATTTTTTATACAAAATACAAAGTTCCGGAGTATTTTTATATAATGTAGTCAAAGTAATTTTTGACCACTAAACAACTTTCACGACTAAACTCGTAATTTAACAAAAATATGAAAACATATAAGGATAATAACCAATAAAATAAAAAAGAAGTAAAAGGGAGTAGGTGAATGGCATCGTCTACAAGCAACCAAATTGATAATTCTATTCTACAACGGCTTCAAATCTATCCTAATTTGTCGGCAGTTCTATTGGCTTTCATTACCTTATCTTTTTTGTCATATATTTGTTTGGCATATATCATTTTCTTAGTTTTTAAATGCATATGGCTCCAATTTTAAATTTTGAAGAATAGAAGGGGGGGTTTTAAGAAATTTTTTAAAAACAATTTTTTTTTTTTTTTAATGTATTGGAATTGTAAACAAGTTTGAATTGGTATGATCTTTGTTTTAAATGGATATAGAATTAATTAACATGGTCATTTAGGAAGTTTTGTGTTTTGCTTAAAAAAATAATTGAATAAATTGGATCAACTTCAAAAAAAAAAAAAAAAAAAAAATGAAAGGAAAAAAAAAGGAAACCGACAAAATGAGGTATAAAAGACTAATGTACATAATTTTCATTTGATCTCTAAATTTTAAAATGTTACATACACTTAGCTCTTAACTTTGAATTTTTAATTTATTTTCTATTTAGTCTTTAAGTTTCAAAATGTTATATTTTATCAATTTTTGAGTTTCATTTTCATTTGGTCTCTGGGATTTCAATATATGTTTAACCTTGATTTTCATTGTTGAAGGAGAAATTTCGGCGAATCATGAGTCACTACATCATCAATGAAAGCCCGAGCCTATTGGAAAAATTATAAGTCGGGTTGGGCCTGGGCCGAGTAATTAAGGTCGCTCGGGCCCAACCCAATTCAAACTCGTGGTGAATTTTGGGCTAAATTAAAGATTAAGCTCGAGCCCAGTATTTCAGCCCAACAACAAATGGGTCCAAGCCCAATTTTAGCTCAAACCCAATTTTGGCCAAGTAAAGTAATTAGACTCAAGCCCATGAATTCTAGTAGAGAACTCTATAAATAGAGGATTTCTCCTCATTTGTGAGGGTCAACAATTCTATACTCCAGAGAGTTTATAAGAAATTCTCTACAGTCAGAAAACTCCTACAAGCATTCTGAAGACTGAAGTCCTTTGAAGATGCAAGCATCCTGAAGACTGAAGTTCTTTGAAGATACAATGCGCAGCGCTTTGATCCTGATAACTTGGAAAAAAAGCAAAAATCTTTTTCCCGGCTTGAAGACTGAAGTCCTTTTGAAGATACAAGTAATTTTACATTCAGAGAGCCCAGAGAGAATTCATCAACAAGCAGAAGACTCTCAAGACTCCTGAAGCTACACTCCTAGAAGACAGAAGACCTTTGAAGACACAAACACTCTTCCAAGACTTCTACAAGAACGTTCGGTGTTTTCCTTCTTCAAATCAAACGCATCCACCCAACCGAGAGAATCAGAGGATCAAGTACTAGAGATCGAACCACATCGCATCAAATCAACCTCAACATCAACACCAACTCAAGTTCAACTTCACGAAACAAGTTTCTCCGGAAGCCTCTTGCGAACCCTAATCCTCCAAGAAGATCAACAAACCCGAAAGCCGATCATCCAAGAAGATCAACAAGCCCAAAGATCGATCACCCAAGAAGATCAACAAGCCCAAAGGCCGATCACCCAAGAAGATCAATTAGCTTAAAGTTTATATAGTTTATTTTGAAAGCATCAAAATACTGTGTATTAGAGATTGTACTCACTTTCCACAAAATTAATACAAATACAAAGTTGAAGTTCCACGAAATAAATTTCTCTTGAAATCTTATGCGAAC
The DNA here is from genome assembly GCF_027475165.1 of Benincasa hispida. NCBI lineage: Eukaryota > Viridiplantae > Streptophyta > Magnoliopsida > Cucurbitales > Cucurbitaceae > Benincasa > Benincasa hispida. Next base: position 37,613,577 of record NC_143483.1, read on the forward strand.
AACATACTTTTAGTCTTTGGTGTTAATGTTTATTATTAAGTTTAAAAGAATTAAATTAATTATTAAATTAGTTTTCATTAATTTTCTTTCAAAATCAAATACCAAAGAGAGCATTAGTAAAAACTCAAAGATAAAAAGTGTAAAATATTAGAATTTAGGAACTAAACAAAAATTAACTCAAAACTTAAGGATAAAAATGTAACTTTTTGAAATGTAGGGACCAAATAAAAGTTAGACTCAAAACTCACGAATAAAAATGGAACATTTTGAAATTTAAACCAAACAAAAATTAAATTCAATATCTATGAACCAAAAGGTACTTTTTCCATATAAAACTTATTGAATGGACCAAAATTGAATAGGCTGAAATAAATTTTAGAAAGATTTGGAGAATTGGCCTTCTTCTCAAATAATATTTTAGAAATATCCTCAATTTTAATTATATTTCATAACTAGATTTCTACATAATTTTAAGATAATTTTAACTTTATAGTACTTTTATCATATTAAATTTTTATATTATTGCCAACAAGAGCACAGCTCAACTTGTATAGTGTTCATAATATCAACCTCGTGGTTTGTCAACATGAGCGTAGCTCAACTGGCATAGTGTTTGTACTATCGACCTCGAGGATAAAGGTTTGATTTTCCACCTCACACTTTAATTACAATACATTTGAAAAAAAAAACATATTATTTTATAATTAAAATATTAAAAAAATCAAAATGAAATTAACATTAATTATTTAGATATTTTTTTAATAATCATTAATTACTTTATATATCATCATTAATTTTGGATTTTCATTTAATGATTTCTTATTTCATTTATTAACTAATATGGTATATATCATTAAATTTTAAGAATATGATAGGGTAGTTACGTTTAAGGTTCTCATTCGTCGATATATAGAATTCCATTTCTTCCTTTTGCGTCCGACACCGGGTTCTTGGCAGTATTTATGTATATATATGCAAGGTTTATTTCAAATATGTACGAGGTTTATTCCCAATGTATTTAGAACAAGTACAAATTTAAGGTTTTATATATAATATATAATTCATATGTTAATGTAAGTCTCGTTTCTATTGAGAAATATATTCCACATACTTTGTCATATATACACATGTATATGATACTAAGATAGAAGATGTCCTCCAATTATTTGAAAACAAAATGTACAAATAAATCACATATATACTATATACTATAACCTATGTGACTTTCATGTGCGAGTTATTGATGATTGTTAGGCATGTGAATATAGTATATTTTTTTCCATATGCACTACTAGAAAAACTACATTTCTTGACGTTTGCAATTTTAATTACTTGTCATTTTTATGAAAAACATCAAGTAATATGTAATTTTAAAGAAAAACATCAAGAAAATGACAAAAAAAAAAAGGCGAAGGTTTGGTGTTTTTCGGATTTTTTTCACGTTGACACAATTCTTCATACTGTACAAATGTCAAGTTTATATATTTTTTTTCTTGTCATTTTAAAAATACTACGTACCCCTTACCCGACCCCACCCGGCGCAATCAACTAACTCTACATTTCAATCTGCCACCCAATGAGACGAACCCAACTAATGCAACCCAGCAGACCACACCTCTTTCCCAAACCCACACTCAAAAAATAAATGATCCTGCGACTCCACACCTCCTCCACACAGAAGATACCCCTCTTTGACAACACACCTCAACTCCTCAACCAATCCCGTGTACCCAACCTGTCCCTCACAACTAACCACGCGTAGAATGAGTGATGCGGAATACCTCCCTCTGCCCAAAAAATACCAGCCTAAGACACCCTAGGACAACGAGGATGCAAACTCTCCCACGCACTATCGATAAAAAACCGACCACTAGCATCCGGCACCCAAACCCAATAATCCTCCCCCCTCAACCTAAGCCCTACTACCTTAATAAGACCCCAGATCTCAAGCAACTCCCAAGACACTATAGGCCACCTCTAACCTCCCTCACCATCCATGAACTCCGACAATCACGCCTCAAAACTACTCTCTGCATTATAAACTATCGTAGACACATATGAATCCAAAATCGCACCCACCGGCAGCCAATGATCCCACCAAACAAAACAAGACCGTCCATCACTGACCATCAAACGAACCAGATGCTTGAATCTATCTCTACTTCGCAAGATAGCCCTCAAGTACTAAGACCTCCTAACCTAACTCCAAACAGCCCACAAAGATTGCCCACGCGAAATATACGCCTCCACCCATGCCACCCATAATGATCTCGATTTAATTAAGAGAATCCAGAGCAGCTTCATTATAGCAACCTGGTTCCATGAGGCCACATGTTTCATACTCAGCCCCCCCCCCCTCCCAACGGCAAGCACACATCATCTCACACCACCCCGACTTACCGCACTACCCTTCCATAAATAACTACGTAACAGACAATCAACCTCATGAGTTACACACGCAGGAAACATGAAGATGTTATACCAAAACACCTGAAAGGACTGTAAAATAGACCTAACAAGCTGCAACCTCTCAGCAAAGGAGAGGGACTGCGCTGCCAGCTTCTAATACGAGTTGTAATCCTCTTTATCAAAGGCGCACAATCCACAGCCCTCAACCGACCAATCAATAAAGGTAATCCCAGATACTTAACAGGCAGTAAACCAAGAGAGAAACCTATAAACACAGCTAGTTCCTCTGCCTCCCCAGACTCCACACCCGCAACAAACATGGAACTCTTCCCAACATTTGCAACTAACCCAGATATCCCTGCAAAATCTGTCAGGACCTGCCTCAAAACTCCAAAGAATCTCTCTCAGTTGCACAGAAAATCATCAAATCGTCTGCAAAAACCAAATGAGTCAGGCCGACACACTCACACCGATCATGGAACCTAAACCACACAGGAGGTTTATCCAACCACCTAGACAAGACCTCCATCACTATCACAAACAACAAAGGAGACAACGGACCCCCCTGCCTCAACCCCTTCCTACCAGAAAAAAATCCCTCAAGGGAACCATTAACCATCACAGAGAACGTAGGCAAAGTAACACAAGCTCTCACTCAACTAACAAACTGAAAGGGCGTACCTATAGCCAGCAACATACCAAACAAAAATCTCAATTGATCGAATCATACGCCTTCTGAAGGTCTACCTTCAACACACAACGCGACTTCCTTCTGCCCTCCTTATAGCCCCCCATAAGCTCCTGACACAATAAAATGTTATTGAAAATCGACTTATCCGAAACAAATGTAGACTAATTACCACTGATGAAAGCAGGCAACCACAACAGCAATCTCTCAACTAAAATCCTTGAGATACATTTATACACAACATTGCAATAAGAAATAGGACGAAACTCCTCTATACGTTCAACTCCCCGCCTCTTTAGAATAAAAGTAATAGCAGTAGAATTAACTCCACCAGGTATGTAACAGGACTAAAAAAAGTTTACAACATCACAGAAATCATCCCCAACTACACTCTAAGCAACTCTGAAAAATCCACCGAAAACCCATCAGGCCCAGGAGCTTTCCCAGACTTCATCGAGAATAAAGCCTTCTGAATCACATCCCGACTCACTGGGCGACCAAGCGCCTCCATCCCCTCCTCGGACCAGCTGAACTGCACAATATCCCCAATTCGAGCAGTAAGATCCCTATACCCCACAGGCTGAGATCCTAAACTACCCCAAAAGAACTCTACCGCCACCCCTGCTACCCTGTCATGCACCGTCTGGCGAGAAAAAAAGTTGTGTTCATATCACCTAACTTCAGCCACCTCACTCTGGCCTTCTGCCGGAGCAACGCCTCCTCCAATCTCGCCACTAACCAGAACACCTCAATGGCTCGAGCTGCCTTCGCACACACTGACTCTGAATCAGGATCCCTTTCCACCTCAGCCTGAGTAGCTTCCATAACCTACCTAGCCACTCGCACCTTATCAGTTAACACAGAGATATGCCTACCAAACGATGCATATAAAACCCACTTCACTGCCTTCAAATTTCGCACAAAGCTAATCATAAGAGACACATCCTCAGACCTTCTCCACACTGACTTGATAGTATCAATAAAACCCTCAACCTCCACCCAATGAGAAAAATAGATAAACGTAGGAGGCGACCTACTCCTCGTCTCCCCTAGAGAAACTAGAAGAGGGCTATGATCAGAAATCTCCTACTGACCAACCCTAACCTCTGACTACGGAAAAGCTACCTTCCACGCCTCATTAGACAAGCATTGATCCAATCGGCGCAAGATACCATTCTCCTGAAGTTTACTAGTCCAAGTAAATCAGTTACCTGTCACACCCAACTCAACTAGATCCGCCTCCAGTAACGCCCCATCAAACTCCCCCATCTCCCTCAAGCTAGGGCAACCACCAAAATCCTCTAAACTACTACAAATAGCATTAAAATCCCCCAAAACAACTCCAGGAAGCTACCACGAGACACACACATCAATCAACTGAGATCACAAGTTTCTCCTCTCGCTCATGTGATTAGAGGCATACACAACGCCAATATGTACCCTAACACTAGTTACAATATCCACTAAGGGTTCAAAAATGAATTGATCCCTACTGACATCTATAGAAAAATCATAGACACTCTTCTGCTACATCACCCAGATCCTCCCAACTCCCTGCACACTATGGCTACACACACAACTCCAAGCATCACCAAAGCTACCCATCACCATACCAAAATTCTCGCGACGAACCCTCGTCTCAAGCAAACAGCAGAAAGTAACAGAGGAGAAAACCAGAAAGTCTGCCACCACCCTCCACTTGACAGGGTCATTCAACTCCCTAACATTCCAGGAACACCAAATCATGAACCTTGCAAGAAATCACACCTACCACCTCCCATTGGGCCTTTGCCCGAACTCCTAAACATCCCATCTATAACAGATAACGGATCAAGATCTGCCTGCACTAGTGCCAATGCCAACGAGTCTTCCCCCTCATCACACAAACATCAAATTGATTACGATCATCAACATGCTATCTTTTTTATGGTTCACAAAGTTGCTTCAATTATGCTAAGTTCCAAGCACTAAAAAATTATAAAGTCCTTCAATTAATTTTTTTTTCTCCAACCAATCTTTAGTAGACATTTGACTCATCCATAGAAAGCGAATGGTTGGATTGGAGAATTATTAGAAAATAATCTAAGAGATAGCATGAACCAAAACTAAATCTAAAAGATTTTCTCGATTTTTTCTCCTTTGCAAGGTTCTTTTAATATAAAAATATATTTGAAACCATAGTTATCATCCAATCCATTTCATATTGCCTATAATACAAAATTTTAGTTGCAAAGTTTATAGAAATGAGTTTTTATATTTAAAATACAAGACAATGATATAAAATAAATCTAGAGAATGAAGATGGAGTAATAAAAATTGTCGGAGATTATGTATTATGTGAAATCAAATGAATTTAATTAAAGTGAGTTATTATATTTAAATGCAATGCAATTAGATAAAACAAGTTTAAAAGAGTGAAAGTTGGGTAACACAAATATATTGGAGATCATATATTTTATGAAATCAAATGAATTTATTCGGTTGTATTATTTAATATACAATTCAATGAGATAAAATAAAATATAAAATAATGAAAGCTGATAAAAGGAATATTGTGGATATCGTGTAACCTATTAAATCAAATAAATTTTATTGAGGTGGATTTTCATATCTAAATACATTGCAGTTAAATTTTTAAAAAAAATTGAATAAAAAATAAGTCATTTGATCCCACAATCTATGAAATCAAGGGAGGGAAGTAATGACCAATGTACCTAACTTGGCATGAGAAATGAGATTATTGAGATCTTCATTTGTTTCATTCCCTCATCTTCTTTGCCATATGGTGCTATTTCTTTTCTATTTTCATGCAAAATAAGAAACGCAAATAAAATTGAATGAGTCACTAAAAGTTAGAACAAATAAATTTAAATAAATTGTATACACTTATTCCCAATTATAATAAAAAAAAATAATGAACAAAATGCCCTAATTTGAATCAATCCTTCCAATGGAGTCAATGTATGTAGACATAAATCATCAAACACCTTTTATATACTCCCCATTTCAAATTCAAGTCTCATCTCTCCATGTAAATAAATTCCTAAATCAAATTCCTCAAAAAACTAAAAATTAAAAGACAACCAGACACATTTCAATACAATATACAAAAAAAATTGCCAAAAAATTACATAGTGCGAAGATCCTTTATCTAGATTTTGAGAAGATATTTCCATTGTCCTGCATTTGGGTTTTTCCATATAAATAAACTTCTAAATCAAACCTCTCCAAAATCTAAAAACAAACAAATAACTATCCATTATCCACCTAGACAATTGAGAAGACTTTTTCTTCATTTCGCATTTGAGTTTTTGGATATAAATAAATTTCTGAATCAAAACCCTTCAAAATCTAAACACAAACAAATAAATTTCAATATAACATATCCAAAAGAGCAAAATAATAAAACTAACCGTCTGAAATCGCTTTGACCAAAGATTTATTATCCACATGCAAAATACAAGCTTAAAAGATTTCTTCTATTGTTCGTCATTTATGGCGTTTGGATTATTGGCGATATATAGTTCTTCCATTTTCACAAAGTGGTTTATTCCTCTTGGATTTCTTCAGTTTAGTAGTGAAGTAAAGTGGGGCAGAAGCGAGATTTAAATGGATGAAAAATTTCATTTGAGTTGTGTTATTTCGTAGATGAGGTGTCTTCTCCATAAAGGGTTTTAATTGGAAAAGTGTCTTTCAAACGGACACTTCCACTCAAAAAGTCACAACCATTCAACGAATGGCAATATGAGAATTTATGAAAAATGTAAGGGTAGAAAGAGTATGTAAAGATTCTCCTACATAACCCCTTTTAATATAGTATAAATTTAATGAGATTTTACGAAATGTTAAGCAAAATTTTTATAAATAGAAAAATTTTAAAAATATTTACACTTCACAATAAAAAGTTTCAAAAATGCTACTTTATTTATTAAAAATACATTTTTGAAAATATTTGAAAAATGAAGCTTTCCTATTTTAACATTATAACATCTTCCAAGTATTTTTTGTAATTGCATATAATTCTTTGTACACTTCTAGAATAAATGTAGACAGATTTAAGGCATAAAAATAAAAATAATGAAATATAATTTAAAAAGAAGAATCTAAAAGTTGACATTTTTACATGAAAAACAAATCTTTTACCCAACCAACAAGTCCTAAAACATTTAAATTGAGTCCACCATTTTTGCATATTATTGATACCTAACTAACATATAAAGAAAGAGAATATTATAAGACAAAAGATTGAGTCATCCAAATACTCATTATTGCAACTAAACCTTCTATCCTAATCCATGACTATCAAATGAGGAATATAAAATACTTTTTCATCTTTTTTTAAATTATCTTTTGTAAAAGATTAAATTCTTCATGAGGACCCTCACAATGGTTGACTTTGAGGCATATGCCCCAATGTAGAATCATTACACACAAGTTAAGTTACCTATTTGTAATACTTTTTTTTCTTTATAATTGTAAAAGCTTCCATTTGTTTTCTTTTTTTAATATAACAATGGTGAAATGGTAGGTTAAACCTCTCACCTCTATGATGAAATGTCATATTAATTACCGTTGAGCTAAGTTCACTGTGACTTCAATTTGGTTTTTATATTTTTGATATAGGATTTATTATTATTAGTTTAGTGTCAAACCTCAAATCCTTCATATTTTTACTAGGTTAAATTATCAAAAACACCCCTGAACTATGAGATTGGTTTCAATTACATCTTCGAGCTTTGAAAAAACTTTCATTTTGGTTCCTAAAATTTGAAATTCTTTTTATAAACAATCCTTAAAAGACCTGTGTAGTTAAATTTATGGACAATAAAGTTTATGTATGCTTAAAATTGTTTAAATGAACAAATTTGAACACATTACTGTGAGTAAATTTGCGTGTTAGAATTTGTTAAAATAAATCATAAATGGAAGAACAAAAAATCGGGAGTGTGGGATTGAAAGAGAACAAGGACAATAAATATGATTTACAAATGCACCACGTGCCTTTGTTTTTCATATATATGTTTAGATTTGTTTCCATAAGTATATACAATTTTTTTCTATCAATAAATTTAATGACAAAAGTCTATAATAATTGCTTTGGAACAAATTTTAAGGATAAAATAAAATTTTTAAAAGTTCATAGCATAATTGATATCAATCTCATAAATTAGAAATATTTTTTACAATTTAACCTTGTTACTATATTGAATTTGAAATGCGATCAGTAAATTATAATTTAGACTTGAATCTAAGCCCAAATTACATTAACTAAATTGACAGTTTTAAAATTACACAGAAAAAAAATGGTACTTTAGCCCGAAAAATGAAAATTGAAGTTTGATTTTTAGGCTTTTGCTAGAGAATTTGGGAGGGAAAATTTATCCTTTATTATTATATACGCAACTTCATACCCATATTTTGTGTATATCTCTCGAATAGAATGAATATTTCATTTATAAGACTAAGGTTAAAATATAATTTTGATCAAATAGTTAGTATTGTACTTAAAAAAATGTTGGTGAACAAAATAACATTTTAACAAAACGAAGGAAAAAAACCAAAAAAAAAAAAAACGAAGGCATGAGGAACAAATAAAGAATATTATTTGGTTTAAGTATCAATTGTAGTTTCAAAATCAAATCGTTGTTATGCCGTGGAGGATTCACTATCTTGAAAGTAAAATTTGGCACAACCTCGGTGCTAAAATGTAATTGTCAATTGCTCCCAAGTTTTACACAACCTCCAATCTCATACATGCACTGGTCAGAAAAAGGAATGGAATAAACAAAAAATTGTAAAATTTTATGATAGACGTTGATAGATATTGATATACTTATATCCGTATCTATCATTGTCACTGTCTAGACACTAATAGAAGTCTATCAGCATCTATCACCAATAGTTTTAAATTTTTACTATATTTTGTAAATAATAGTTTTAAATTTTTTCTATATTTTGTAAATAATTTGGTTCATTTTTCTATATTTAAAAATAGCCCAAAACAACTGGGTCATCAATTAAGTCAAATCCAAAAATTATGGATTGAATTTAACAAAATAATAACTTATTCAATAAAACGGTAAAATTTTAAATGAAAAGATTGTGCATTGTCAATGCTAAATCGTCTGATATGGAACAAAACATCTACCTTTTCCATGTTAACTTTTACTTTTTGCTATGGACTTTGACCCAAAGTCATGTCCAACATTATATAGTCATATACTTTTAATTTTACTTCATCTTAGTCTTTAAAATTTTAAAATATTTATATCATTTTGATCTCAAATTTTTAGAATTTGCATTAGTTTTAGAACCTTCAAAAAGTAATTATTTAGTTTTTTTTTATTTTATTTCAACAACATGCAAACAGAACATAATTTCAAGACATATAGACAAACGACATTGAGAATAATTAAGACATATATGTCAAATAAATAGACATTATATGAAAAAATAAGGACGAAATGCACTCCCAAATCCTAAGGTATGGTTTTGATATCTCTTTGCTCTTCTTCGTTTTGACGTTATTCATTTTCCGTTATCGGAACTATGAACTTCCGTTTCAGTTTTTGCCAAATCATGGTTATAGTAAATACCCATCAAAATCATAGGGTGGATGGAGGGAGACGAGAATCTCAAGGGAAATGGAAGATGAATGAAAGAGATAAAAGAAAAAAAATATACTATTTTTAAAATATTGTACTTTCAAAATGTTCATTTTTTTTAATCTTATATTTATAATTTTAATTTTAAAAAATGATCATTTTGATTCATTAAAAATGATATTCAAATATAAGTAAACTAAAAGCAAAAGCATAATTTGTTTGGGTTAAATATTTTCATATTATATATAACCTAAAAGCAAATGCATAATTTGATTCATGTCAATTTAACCCCTAAACATTCATAAGTGTTTATTATGTCCTTAAAATTTTTTATTTTGTATCGGATGAGCTGTCCACCATACAGTAAAATTTTATAACATTCACTTTCTTAAACTAAAAAGAATGATTTGTTACAATCGTAGAAATATTGAACAAGAAACGGTTGGACATTCATTACCAACAGAATCTATGATTCTACATCATACAAATACTGCCTTGAAATCTTTTTTAAAATGTTTCGAAAATCAACCGTGAAATGCCCTACACGTCAATTTCAACAAACGATGACCATCCAAGCCAAAAGTCCAAGGTCAATGAAACCTAATAATATTTTATGTAAATGTACTAAGTACCATAATTTAATCCTTTTTTCAACACATACGAAGCTACTTAAGGAATTTGAGTCTGATAAAGAAGAATTGGAAATTTTGAACTCAAGGAGGCGTAACAAAACAGTTAAGTGAGAACTTAAGCGCTGTTGGTTTAAAAGTAGCAATGTGCGACTTTAAATCACTCTCAGTGAATTCAAGATCAAACACCAGATCAACCCGCTTACATAAATAATAGACTAAGAAAAAAAATGAACTTGAAAACTCGAGATAATAAACCAACTGTTGCTATCATGAAAAGGTCAAAAGTAATATAATTAATTAAACTATTACCAGCAAAATTGAAGTTCCAAAATAGCTGCAACAGCTCATCGTCTTCATAAGAAAAGCGGACAAGAAACAAATGCCAAAAACATTTCGATAACAAAATTTAAGCAGCACCAGCACCTTTTCCCTTCTTTCTTTGGAGCTTCTTCATATAGAATTCAAGCTCCTTGCCCTCTAAGATATATCTGTCAAAAAGTTGCAAAACCTCAGTAACAACATTACCCAGAAAAGCCTTCCCTACGACAATGATTGTGCTCAACCAAGAGAACATGACAGAATATAGAATCATTAACAGCTTCGCAATGCTTACCCATCTGCTCGGCCACATTGACCCGGCCTTGATGATATACATGCCATCAAACGACCACTGCCGAATTGCTCTTCAATATGTGGGTCGAGCTTACGGTCCTGCTGACGTTTCTCTATTTTGCGCTGGACATGGTTACTCTTCTTTACCTCCTCAGTGGCAGCATCACCTTCCTATCAACCATATAAATCAACTTGTGATAACTATCAAGTGTTGTGTCCTAGTAAACTATCTGTAACGGTCAGAGTGCACTAACTTCTAAAAGAAAACTTAATTACACATGAGAACTCAAACTGAAAATTGCATAAAACCAAATCAATCAGATCTCTCTACCTCGTCCTTCTTAGCAGATGCCAAGGTCTTCTTCTTCCGTCCAATATCCACTCCATAATGTTGGAGATACCACTGTTTAAATGGTGCTGCATCAACTTGAACTATGGCACTCTTCACCAATGTTTGAGTACGAACAAGCTCATTGTTAGATGCATTGTAGACCACATCAAGAATACGGGTTTTTCTAGTCACAGCCTCACTACCCCAAGAGTAGTTTCCAGTATCCAGCCTAAAAGCGCGCCACTTAACATTACCACCACGGACTCGAATCCTCCTGATTGACTTGTCACTGGATAACTTGGTGTTGGCAGGTTGCCGTCCGAGCTCATACCTTCACAAACAATGAGAAAAGAAACAACAGCAGATGAAAGTTGCATCTCGAATTAAACAAAAAAAAAAATCATTTGTTATCGTTACAGAAAAGTAAACAAAAATCCATTTGAAGGAATCAGAGCAATAATGCAGATTAATAAAGCATAAACAACCGATGAGAGAAGATCAGATGGCTAATGCAGATTATTCAATTCAATCAAATCTATATTGGGGAAGAAAACAGAAGGCAAATCCTTGCCACCAACTACAACAATCATCCACAACAAAGCAAAAAATTCAGCCTAACCTACAAAATTACAGATTCCTACTGATATCAGGCAAAGAACGAAAATAGAAACTTTTCAATGGAACTCTTAGCAGTTAATGTAAGGAAATGGAAACAAAAACTGATTGTTCAAAATATACTCAGCGAAACATAAGAAGAGGTAGTTACTTTCGCTTCTTCCTCCATGCCTTCTTCTTACCACCAGTGGCACGCCTCTTATGCATAGAATCACGAGAAATACCTATCAAAAAAGTCCTCTTGGATTAACAAAAAGAAAACCCATACAGAATTTAGATATGTTAAAGATCTGGAAAATCTATCTGGCATACCCATCTTGGTGCGACAAGAGCCCTTGGAGTGAAGACGAGTCTAGGGTTCCTGAAAAAAAAAATTAAACAGCACTCAAAACCCTATAACTGTGGAAAACCTAAATAAGACAAGTTAAGATTTGAGAACAAAAGAAGATTTCCTACAGAACTCATCATTTTCTTTTATAATCCTTACTTTGCCATAATGATGATGCAGTAGAAATGAAGGCTGAACAAGGGTTACTTTCATTTGGATGTATGAACCAACATTTTTATAACAAACCAATTGCAAACCCAACCGTTGGCTAAAATAAAAATATTTCGGAAAACAAATAAGAAGAATAGTATTTTCAAACCAAATTAAGTTTCTTAAAGTTCCAAATATCGCAATCATCACAAAGTAATAATAACTACTACAAAACCTCGGAAGATGTTTCTTAAACTTCATTAAAGCTAACAACCATCAATATCACAAGTTAACTCCGATCCATTCGAACAAAAGCTTACAATAAGTTAACCAGATCTCTGAAAAATTGATAGCCAAAACTACAGTCTAAAAGCTGATAATCAATGACCAAAAAGTGAAGATTTTGCTAAGAGAAGATACAGAATATCAAAAGATAAGGAAGAATTGAAACAGACATTAACCACAACCACCAAATAATCGCAAATGTACATCAATAATAAACCAAACTGCGAGAATAACCATCAAATCACCATGATCAGAAAGAGAACACTCATTACTAATTACGATTCAATATTTAACATTCAAACATAATTATGGAACTATGAGGATGGGGAGTGAGCAAAATAAAACAAACAAACATTCAATCAAGACTGCAACAATGGTAAAACCCTAAAAAATCTTGATGGGAACGAAACGCATTGAATGAGGAACGAACCTTGAACGATGGAGAGAAGTCGAGAGAGAGATTCCAAGGAGAGTGAGGGGTTTTTGATGCGGCGAGGGTTAGGTTTAACATGCTTTCAGTTTGTTTCACTGATTTTTTAATGGGCTGGACCGAAGGTCTTGTCTAGTTTTATCTTGATTTTGGGCCGTCTCGTTGGGCCTTAATCTAAACTTTTCAAAGTCATATCAAATTGAGTTATAAATTGGGCTGAGAAGTGGAAAGTTTAAGAAATTTCTACTTAAAAGCCTTAAAAATGGGTTCATATTATGTTAATGTCTTGAATATTTTATTTTTGATATATAAAAAAAAAATATTGTTCTTCCTATTTTTATTAATATTAGTGGCTATTTGCAATTTAGCCATCACCTATATTATATATATATAATTCTTCCCCTCATGCACATGCATATTCTCTTTTCCCCTGCATATTCTCTCTCCCATCTCCCCCTATTTTCTTCTTCCGACAATGTAAGTAATAGGCGAAAGACAAGTGGCGTAGGGCGATTCGGTGATGGAGCGAGTATGGGACGACAAGAACGACGATGGCAGACTCAAGACAGACGAATGATAATGACAGATTCGGAGCAAACAAATGACGACGGTGGACTCGAAGCAAATAAACGGTGGACTCGGAGCAAACAAACGCAGACCCGATTCAACTTTTAGTTCTATTTTTTTTCTTTTTATATATATATATATATGTACTTTTTTTTAGCTTCTGTAGGAAGTTTAATATATAATGTGGTATATGCATTCATTTATTTGATATAAATGAGAGTATTTTTTTTTTTAGATTTCATATATTATGATATATATATATATTGTGATGTAATTGAAATTTATGAAGATTTATATAGTGTGGTATATTTTATATATTAGTTTATACTGTGATTTATATCAAACACTCTGATTTATAAACTGTAGTATCTTTCATATATTGGTTAGAATATTTTTAAATACCTAACAAAATGTTCTAAGGTATATTTAAAATAACCATGAATCCATAAAAAATGTTCTAAGATACATTTAATATAACCATTAATCTACCAAAAAAAACCAATAAGTTGATATGTGAAAACTAACGTAAATAGAAAAGAAAATTTTATTAAATGCATTTGTTTCCAAATTGGAAAATGAAAAAAAATATATAGTAAATGTATTTTCTCTCTCCAATTCATAAATGGAAAAAATTATATTAAATGCATTTTCTCTCTAATAAATGTATCTTCCCTCCCCATCATTAAAGTAGGTTTGGAAGTAGGAAAAAGTATATAAAAATTGGATATAAAAAAATGAAAAATGGTATAATTGTCCAAAATTAACCCTAAAAGTCATCTTTGAAAAAAAAATTTATGAAGAGGAAAGAATTAAAACAATGAGGTTTTTGAAAAACAATAGAAGTAGGGTTGCTCTTGCTACGGACATGTGGACCGCGAATAGCCAGTAGAAAGTATACATCGCAATCACTGCATATTTTATTGATGATTCATAGGTCCTGTAAAATAGACTTTTGAGGTAATTTAAATATTTTTATGTTATTATGTATTTTTGGTTTCACACATAGTTTTCATTTTAACATAGCATTATATAATACTAGGTTTGTACATGTGCCACATCCACATATTAGACAGTTACTTTCTGAAGCATTAATGAAATGTGTATTCAATTGGAATATAAATTGTAAATTATCCACTTTAACAGTAGATAATTGTTCAATAAATGATGCAATGATTGACATTTTGTTAAGGAAGTTAGATTTAAGGACACTATGATTGCATGAAAGTTTGTTTCATATTCGTTGTTGTGCCTATTTTGAATTTGATAGTGAAAGATGGTTTGGCTGTAATTTCAGATGGTACAGAGAAGACTAGAGGTACTGTTCATTTATGGACTTTTTCTGCAAAAAGGAAGGAAAATTTTGAAAAAGAAGTTCGTCAATTACAAATTCCATACACTAAAAAACTAGTCTCGATTGTGTTACAAGATGGAATTCAATATTTGTGATGCTCAAAACCGCTTTGGAATACAAGGATATTTTTCCCTGTCTAAAACAACGTGAACCACTATACACTTGTCTTCCTCAGAGACTAATTGGAATTTTGCACAAAAAAAAAAAAAAAATGTGTGATAGATTAGAACCCTTTTACTTGATGACTGAGCTATTTTTCGGGTCAAGTTTGTTGGGTTGTACAAGCATGCTTAAAAATTGTTTTTCACATACAAGGGTTCCAATTCATTACCTTTGAAGAATTCCACCTTAATCCTTCTGCTCTCCATGAATTTGACCTTCAAATTTACAGTTGACCATCAAGAGAATCTTCTCTACTATTCTTAGTTTTGGATTTGAGTTTTGGAACTCTGAATTAAGTGGGAATTGGAAGTAGTTTGAGAGGGTTTGAGGGCTCAAAGAAATTTTTAGAAATTTCCAAAATTTCATAATTTCATTTACTTCAATTTTAGAAATTGAAGTATTTATTCAATATAAACATGCAAGGACTATTCTTTCAGCCATTTGACACTTCAAATGGCATTAGAGTAAGTGGGCTAGGTGTTGATTTAGGGAAAAATCCACTAAAAGTCTAAAACTTGGATAAATCCACTAAAACCCATTTTCAAACTTAATTTAATTTAGTTGTAACTTAATTAAATTAAACAAAAAATTCAAAATTTAATTTGAAACCGATTTAATTTAAATAATTAAATAAAAAATTTAATTAATTAATTAATAATTTAATATCAAATATTAAATTAATACAACACCTAGTTGAAACATGAATCTCTATTTATATAATCAATATTTAAATCAAAATTTAAATATATCGAACTCTCCATTACATTTAATTTCAACAAAAATAAACATTTAATTATTTTAAATATAAATGTGTAAACCCACTTCAAAAGAAGATTCTCTTAGTGGTCTACTGTAAATTTGAAGGTCAAATTCATGGAGAGCAGAAGGATTAAAGTGGAATTCTTCAAAGGTAATGAACTAGAACCCTTGTATGTGAAAAATTATTTTTAAGCATGCTTGTAACTCGAATTAACTGTAATTAGAGTGCTTAATGATTTTGTTTGCTTCCGCCTTATACATGTTTACTCCATCAAAGTTATCCAACCTCCAATGTCTTTTTTTGAAGAAGTTTGTGAAATTAGGTTGGACTTTATAAGTGGCTTAATTCTGATGTTAAGGAGATACAGGTAATGGCATCAAGAATGATTACTAAGCTTGAAAAATATTGAAGTGTGATTCATGGTGTGTCGGCAATAGCCACAGTATTAGATCCTAGGTTTAAGATGATATTTATCCAACTTTATTTTTCTCAAATCTACAAATCTCAGCATAATGTTGAAATTAAATGTAGTAGAAATTTGTGTTGTGATTTGATAAAGTTTTATAGTTCAAATTCAAGAATAGTAGAAGAACCTCAATGTTCTACATCTACAATTAGTACTTCTTCGACTTCAAGGCAAGATGAAAGTAGTAGTTCAACTTCTCTTGTTAATAGGAAATATCGATATCTCAAGTTTGAAGACTTTGTTAATAATGTGAAAAATGATGTTGACAATGTCAAATCAGAGTTGGATCATTATTTGGATGAATCTCTTCTATCACGGTTGGATAACTTTGACATTTTACAATGGTGGAAGTTGAATGGAGTAAAGTATCCTATTTTGTATCAAATTGCAAAACATGTTCTAGTTGTTCACGTCACTATTGTTGCTTCTGAATCTGCATTTAGTATTGGTAGTAGACATGTAGGTCCATATTGTCAGACCTCCTCCCATACCCCTTTCTATCTTAGGCGAATATGTGAACACAACTGATGCCAACCCTTTTATGACACCAACTGCCCATCCTTGTCCCTCAACCAGTTCAACAAAATCCGAAGCACCTGATAAGCAATTATAAACATTTATCTCCTCAGAGAAACTAGCCAAAACGATTTAAATAGATGCCAAACTCGTACATACAAATAGTAACATGCTCATACACAGGTTGTGGTCCCATTTCAAAACCAAACTAGGTCCCTAATATGTACGTGAAGAACAACTGTTAACAAAACAACTTAACAACCTAAACTTCACTTCGCCTACACCCTTGTACTTTGAGTGGCAGACTAGCAGGATAGGTATCCTCTAGTGTGTTGACCACTACCTGGGAAGAATAAAACATTGGAAAGAGTGAGCTACTAGCCCAGTGAGTAACTACCTTACAACATGCTTATTGAGTATCAAATAAACATCAACTTCCTTAAAAGCTTCAGGGTTTAAATAAATTATACTCATATATATTAAAACATATAAAACATTCAAACCCTGAAAACTCAAACATCAACATTTTCATTGGAAATCCTCATCATTCACCCTTAGTTGAGAGAGATCCCTTTTGCTCGATCCCTCAATGTCGATCCTTAGATGATGTAAAGTAATCTCGATACAATTAGCATTGATAGTATAGTACCCACACACATGGTAATGTCCTGAATACCATCATACCTTAGGTATCAGGGGACCCAGATACTTTCATACCTTCAGTATCAGGTTTTCTCATTATATCATCATCACTCTTCTTTTGGATAAGAAAACTCAACCTTTGAAACATTAAACATTCCGATAAAACAACTCTTAAATGCATTTACCACGAAAGATTAACATAAGTTATGGAATGCCAGTTAACACATGCTTCATAAATCTCAATGCTCAGAAAAGATTGGACTATGCGTCCACACATCAACCTTCATAATAAAGCATGCATCAAAATAGTGCTTAAGAAAATCATGTTTTACTTAGAAATCTCACTGCAAAGCTGAAAGCTCATGTGTGGTACATTGTTAGAAAATATCTTGAAGACTGGCTCAATAATAAATCATGCATTGAAAACACATAAGAGAAAATATTCATAAACTTTATCATTCATTATCTTAGGCTACTTACTCAGAGGATGATAGGCTTCTCCTATTTGCATTTTCCATGTAACATTAGTAAATACCCTTGGTTAAAACTACTAGCTCCCTCTTGAGCTTAACTTACACATTTAAGTTTAACATCACCCTTAGATAATCCTCACAAATTTCACCGCATATTATACTTCTTCACATAGTATACTTCATCCACGATATTTAGACAATGCACTCACAACGCTCACTTAGGCTCTAGGACATGCCCATAGTGCCAATGTGTTAAGTGTTTGCTAACGCTCCCTTTAGCGCCCCCGACCGATGTCCTCTTTTCCCTCACAACCTTATGCTCACCTTGCAAGCACACACCACAACCATCATTTGTACTCAACCGTGCACAGCTGCACCCATTAGCTACGTGTTTATCCCTTAAATGCAACTGGCTACTTGTTTAAACATCAAAAATCCATATTCAACTTCTAGCCTTAATAACTTAAATTCCAGACATTATCTCATAGAATTTCCTCCTAAGAACTTGTTTATAAATATCTTACTTTTTTACCTTAAAATTTGAGCCTCTGATTCCTCCTATCAAGCTCAAAATTTCTCAATTTTATTCACCTGCCCGAGAAATCCGGAAGCTTGTAGCACTTAGGAAAATCTTCAAGCTTCAACTCGAATTCATGGGAAATTCTTCTTGGCAGCCCCAGTTCGTCTTCAACACTGATCAAACCTTAAATTGGCTGCAACCTTCCTCCTTTAGCACGAGTGAAAATGCCAAACCAATCTCTCCTACTTGACTTCCTTTTTATACTAGTGCAAGCATGTTCAGATAGCTTATTAGGGTGACAACTAGGCCACTAAGTTTTGCTTAGGGCCCTAAACACGCCACCTATCCACTAGTCTTGGTAATTAAGCTGAACACCTCTACCATATTTCAACACATCAGTTGTCTATCAACCGCATAGATTGGTACTTATCGCATAGGCCTGCTAACACATAAGCTGGTATTCGCCACATAGGCCTCTCTCTCTTGGCCATCGCCTCACAAGCCTGCGCCTAGGCCTTTGATCATCTATCAACCTACCCTCTTTGCCCCTCGGTCAGTGCATACCCTGCGCCTTGTGGCCTACCTATGTTGGGATTGGTGTCCTAAATCTCTTTATAATCTCGTAGTTTGTAAACTTTATATAAACATATTGTTGTTAATATAATAAGTGTTATTTTATCAGCATATACTCAATCTAATAAACTAAAATCCAAGATTATTTCATGTAATTTAAACAAGCATGTAGACACATACAAGTGAATCTTGTTTAAATAATAACCTAAATGGTCTGTAGTAGATGGATAAAGTTGGGTACCTTATCTTGGTGACACTACGGATACAACCCGCTTTGTAGGTGTTAGAAGTGTTATAAAGTGCTACAAATGATCTGATCCTGATCATTCATGTAAAGACATGTGAACGGAGGTATCCTATACAAAGAGTTTGTATAAAACCGGACCACGAAATAATTAGTCTCTTTATATAACATCGTTAATAATAGAGACTTACATTTCACTAGGATGACCATAGGTGACATGACTTGAATCCTGAGTGAGTTGTGAACTCCTGCCCATGAAGGCGGTCCTTAGACAGAGGATAGGACATTTCGTTAGACGACACGCTCGATTTCCCTCGAGAACTGATCCCACCTAAACCCTATGCATTCCATGCGTCGAGCTTGCTTGATTTTAAATATTGATAATATTCAATATAAACGAACAAATCAAACAATTGCATCATTCATACTTCATTGCATCAGACATGAATTCAATTTCAATCACATCTAAGTTAAGAAGTCAAAAATCAGAAATTCAAATAAATAATAATCAAATAAATAAAATCAAGAAGTTAACTAGGAAAGCATCATAAAGTGAAAGAAGACATCCTTGGAAAATTTGGAGTGAAGTCGCCACAGGGATTCTTCAGCATAGGCGATCAAGCTTGCTTGCCTAGGTCAATGGATTCCTTGTCACGATCCATAGAGCATCCGTAATATGGCTTCACTTTCTAGCCATTGACCTTGAAGACATTACTACCATCTTCAGTCATTAATTCCACAACTCCATAGGAGAATACTTCACGCATAATGGATGGGCTGGACCACCTTATCTTAAGTTTACCTGGGAAAAAACGTCCGAGAGTTAAAAAGTAACACTTGTTGAGCCAATAGCTAGATGTTTCTTACAAATCCTCTTGTCATGCCACTGTTTAGTCCATTCCTTGTAAAGCTTTGCATTCTCATATGCGGCGAATCGTCATTCTACCAATTTGTTAAATTGAAGTTTCCAAGCCTTTTCTACTCTTGCTAAATCCAGATTCAACTTCTTTAGGGTCCATTGAGCCTTATGCTCTAGTTCCAATGGAAGATGGAATGCCTTCCCAAATACCAATGCATAGAGAGACATGTCGATAGGGGTCTTATATGCGGTTCTGTAGGCCTAGAGAGCCTTATTTAATTTATGCATCCAATTTTTTCTAGAGGTGTTTACCACTTTTTCCAATATGGACTTTATCTCTTTGTTGAAAACTTTTACTTGATTGTTTGTCTATGGATGGTATGTGGTCACGACCTAGTGTTTCACATTAAATTTTGTGAAAGGACCGCCCTTATAGACAGAAGTTCCCAACTCACTCAGGATTCAGGTCATGTCACCTATGGTCATCCTAGTGAAATGTAAGCCTCAATTATCAACGACATTATATAAAGAGACTAATCATGTCGTGGTCCAGTCTTATACAAACTCTTTGTATAGGATACCCTCGCTTGCGTATCTCCACATGAATGATCAGGATCAGATGATTTGTAGCACTTTACAACACTTGTAACATTTACAAAGTGGGCCGTATCCATAGTGTCACAAGGATAAGGTATCCCACCTTTATCCATATACTACAGACCATTTAGGTTATCACTTAAGACACAATCCACTTGTATGTCTTCACATACATGCTTAAGTTACATAAAATAACCTCGGATCTTAGTTTATTGGATTAAGTAAATGCTTATAAAATAACAATTATTTTATTAATAACAATATGTTTACAGAGTTTACAAACTACGAGACTACCAAGAGATTTAGAACACCATTCCCAACATTTTTGTGCGTTGACAAATTAGCAACTGTGATGATATCTATATCGATTCACTAAGTCCACTCACTAAGAGGCGCTTACCTCTCTTGGCCTTAGTAGCTTCTTCATCGTTTGATAGTCTTAATTTTTACGCGTAGAAGCCTCTGCTCAAACCTCTTTTTCAAAATTTTCAAATAATTTTGTTTTCAATTTTCTTTTAAGCAATGAGGACCTTGCCACACTAAGAAATTTGGGGGTGGAAGAAGTCTGAGCAGATGCGTTTAACTTACACATTGCGATTACATACACCATTTTACTTTCATAAAAAAAAAACCAATAATGAACTCCGCTGTCAACGCAAGGGAAAACCCCAACCTGATAAGAGTTAAGTTGTGAAAGGAACTTGCTCATAGTTGGATACTTCACATGACATCCGTGCAGGTAAGCTAAAACAAAGGTAGGTAACCAGGATAAGCATAATGTAAGTAGCATTTACACAACTCCAATGTCTGGCAAAAATTAAACTTAGCTAAGATAAGAGTTCAATTGAACTTGACATACAACCATAGTTGGATGTTCGCATGACACCAGTAGGGGCGAAGCCAAAGCGAAGGGTGTAACCAAGTTCAACACCTTACTATAATCTGAATAAGTAACCATAAAGTGTTAAAACTACTTTTCTATTTAAAAAAAAAAATGCATTACAAAAGAAAAAGGGGATACAAAAATGTTCAAAATGAGAAAAAAGGTTTTTGAGCGAATGTTTGTCGAATTGAAATTAAGAAAATATTTCTTTAAAGAAGTAAACGGTCCCAAGAGAATAGTGTGGCTTGAGAAAGGAGTGCAAGTGAGAAGCATTCTGAGAAGCTAGTCAGCGTTGTTTAGAGGTGTAGAATAAGTTTGAATTTCCTTAGTATAAGATATGCTTGAGGACAAGCATTATTCTAAATTTAGAGGTGTGATAACTTGTAGAAATACAAGTTATTGTAGCATTTTTTCTTAAAATAATGAGGTTAGATAAATAAAATATACGTTAATAATACTAGGAATTCATGCTTAAAAATATACTTGCGCTGAAGCACGTTTAAAACCACTGTTGACTGCATACCATGAGTTAATCTACGGTGAAGTGCTATATTTTGCAGTTGGTCATAGAAACTGTCCACATGCACCGAGTTCGCACCCAAGGAAGAAGCGGTTGATCGCATGCCTTGGGATCTCTGATGTAATCCCAATGGAAATTTTGCCACAACTCAGAATGATGACCATGATAGCAACACTGACATTCTCACCTACCTAGTTAGGATAGTGACCAACCATTGTAGGATCTCCACAGTCGTCAGTGAGTGGCTCTATAAATAGAGCCTTGACGCCAATGTTAAAGGATCCAGATTTTTGTCTGAGAATTATGTGATCACTAGCAAGAGCATAATCAAGAATCTCTCTGAGAGTCTTTTACTTCCAAAAATCACCTCCGACTTACCACCAGAACTTCATCGAAGAATGAGCTTGAGAGGGCCTTCTTCACTCCATTATACCAATTTTTCACTAGCAACCTTAACACTACATCTGTTTGATGCAAGAGATTGCTGAGAACTGGCCTATCATCATTTTCTTCTTATCTTTACTGTTGTATTGCATTGTGAACTTAAGAAATTAATCATTTTGTAAACAACACTTTTATTTCTATCTATATATGATCATGTCTTGTAAACCTTAGATCCTATTTTACTATGTAAGTATGTTTAAGTTAATGTATTGATGTATGGTTAAATTCCACTATATGTATGTTGTTTGTATGAAGGGCTTAGTGGTTTTTGTTGGAAAAATATTCTAAGTATGGGAAGTTTAGGCTTTCGGGTAAAGGTGACATTTAGAAGAAATAAAAGAGTTTGAGGTGAGCTTTTCCTTCCCATGCGTCTAAGGATCAATGAGAAAAAGATGATCAGGAGTGAGGCTTATGCTAAAGGCGATGAAGAGGTTGGAATAACGTACCAAGGCAAGAGTTAGGTAAGTCGCAAGGCATAAGGTATGTGTTGGCTTGAAGGACGCTGAAGAGTGTCATAGAGACTATGGGAGTTGTTGGTAGGCAGTGAGTGTCAACGTAAGTGCTTAAACTATGTGGGCAGGAGACAAGGGCTGGAGAGGCATTGGCCTAGAGAAGAGTCTATACAATGAGAACAGCCTGCGCGTTGGTATTCAACCTATGCGTTAATGTGAGATAAAGGAGTTCAGCTTGATCACGGAGCTCAGTGGGCTAGGTGTTATGCTTAGAGCCTTAAGCATAGCTTAGTGGATGTGTCGTCACCGTATTAAGCCATCAGCCCATACTTTCCTTAGTATAAAAGGGGAAGTCAAGTAGAAGAGCTTGGTTTGACATTTTACTCGTGCTAAGGAAAGAAGGTTGTTACCAATTTGAGGTTTGATTAGTGTTGAAAATGAACTGAGGCTGCCAAGAGGAATTTCTCACAAATTTGAGCTGAAGTTTGATGATTTCCCTGAGTGTTCCAAGCTTTCGAATTTCTCGGACAAAGGAAGAATATTGATAAATTTTGAGCTTGACAAGAGGAATCAGAGGCTCAAATTTTAAGGTAAGTTTAAGATTTTTATGAACGAGTTCTTAGAAGGAAATTCTATGAAATAACACTTGGAAATTAAGTTATTAAGGCCAGAAGTTGAATATAGGAAATTTGATGTTTGAATAAGCAGGCAATTACATCTTAGGGATAAGCACGCAATTGACAAATAAGGTTATGCGTGATTGAGTGCAAGCGTTGGCTGAGAGTATGCGTGCAAGGTAAGCGCAAGGCTATGAGGGAAGGAGGACATCGACTGGGCACGCTAAGGAGAATGTTACAAGCGCTTAATGCATAGACACCATGGGTGTGTTATAGAGCCTAAATGAGCATTGTAAGCGCATTGCCATTCACGAGCTGAGCGCAAGGGCAAATACAAATAGAAGAAGTCTATCATCCTTTGAGGAAGTAGCCTAAGATTGTGAGTGACAAAGTTTATGAATGTTTCTCTTATGTGTTTTCAATGCATGGTTTACTATTGAGCTAATTTTCAAGATGAGTTTCAGCTTCGCGGTGAGTTCCTCTAAGTAAAACATGATTTTCTTAAGCATTACTCTGACGCATGCTTTAGTGTGAAGGTTGATGTGTGGAGGGATAGTCCAATCTTTTCTTCAGTATAGAGATTTATGAAGCATGCGTTAACTAGCGTTCCTTAATTTATGTTAAGTCTTTCGTGATAAATGTGTTTAAGACTTGTTTTATTGAAACGCCTGAGGTTTTGAAGGTTAAGTTTCTTTTCTATAAAGAAAAATTGTGATAATATAATGAGGAAACCCGATACTGAAGGTATGAAGGTATCTGGGTCCCCTAATACCTAAGGTATGACGGTATTCAAGACATTACCACGTGCATGTAGGTACTATGTTGATGACGCTAGTTGTATTTGTTGACATTGCTGAAAAAGTACATAAATTATTAAAGAGATTATTTAACTCTATTTAATCAAACAAATGTTGTTGATTGTTTAATAACTCTAAATCCAATAGTATCGAGATTACTCTACATCAACTAAGGATTGACGTTGAGAGATTAAACAAAATGGCTCTCTCTCAACTAAGGTTGAATGATGAGGATTTCCAAGGAAAATGTTGATGTTTGAGCTTTCATGGTTTGAATGTTTACATGTTTTACTATATATAAGTATGATTGTTTTTTTAAACCCTAAATCTTGAAAAGTAATTGATGTTTATTTAATGTTCAATAAGTATGTTTTAAGATAGTCACTCACTGACCTAGTAGCTCATTCTTTCTAATGTTTTATTTTTCTCAGGTAGCGGTTAACACCCCAAAGAATAGTTGTTCTGCTAGTCTACTACTCAGAGTACAAAAGTTAAAGTGAAGTGAAGTCTAGGTTGTTAAGTTGTTTTGATCAACGGTTATCCTTCATGTACATATTAGGGATCTAGGTTAGTTTAAAATTGGGACCACAGTCTGTGTAAAATCCCATGCTTTCATAAAATTAAAATTTACATTTTTGTATTAATTGAGGACATCTCTGGTCAATTTTGAAATTTAGTAGTTTAAAGAAAAAACTTTGGATTTTCATGTTGCATTAATTTGACATTTATATCGAAGATTTAATTTAAATTGAGGAATTGACTTTTAATTTTGGAATTTGGTTTTGAAGAGGAAGAGGAAGAGGAAAGGATTTCAAATATATATATATATTTATAGTTATGTGTGTTTAGAAGGAAAGACTAGAATAAAATAAAATAAAACTAAATAAAATTTTATTTTATTTTTTCTCTTCTTTTAAAAATCTCTTCCTCCCCTCCCCCTTTCTTTCATGTGCAAGACACAACCCCCCTATCTCTTTATTCTCTGTTGACCGGAGACCCGAAACCCTTTTCTTCCGTCGCTGTCAACACCCATGCAAAGCCACCTGCCACGCCTCGCCCAGCCGTTCGCCGCTCACTCGCGTCACCCCTCATTTGCTGTCGACCCATTTAGCCACCCCAGCCGATCGCGCGACCAGTTGTCGCGCCTAGCGAGATGTTTGTCGCTCGATCCACTGCCAGTGCTCGATCCGTCGCCAGTCGCGCCCAACCTGTTCGAGTTGCCTAGCCTCGCACACTGTCGCTTGGTCCGCCCGGTTTCGTCACAGATCATCCAGCTGTGTCACCGTCCCTCGTCTTAGCCCCTTCGCGTGTCGTCCCAACTAGAGATGTCCATGAAGTAGGACAGGGATAAGGAAGGCTTCCTCGTCCCTGCCCCCACACACTAATTCCATTCCCCGTCCCTATGAATTTCTCCACGGGAAACGGGTCGGGGATTCCCCACGGGAATTTTTCGTGGGGATCGGATTCCCCACGAGGAAAAATTCCCTGCCTTTATTTTTCTCTAACATTTTTTTTAATTTCAATTAAATATATATTTTTTTACAATTATTTAAACATTTTCAATGGAATTTTCATTTAAATGAAATATTATTAATTTTACTAATTAAAACAATAATATACATGCAATTTAAAAAATATAATTAAAATGTTAAATTCTCATAATTTATAAAAATTAAAATTCAACATTTAGAGCATCATATCTTGAATATTAAGACATCTAATGAATTAAAGTAATAAAAATCTACTTAAATAATTAAAACATCTATAATTATCTTAATAAAGTGTACAATATTAATATGAATATATATATTAAAAATTTATAATTTATATACAAAGTCGGGGCGGGGCGGGGAAATGCGGCAGGGCTGGGGTCGGAGATGGGGAATATATTCTTCGTCCCCAACCTTGAATTGTAAATGGAAAAAAAAAATTTCCCACTCTCATTTCCCATGTATTCGGGGATTCCCTTTTTGGACATCTTTAGTCCCAACCTTGTCCATGCTTTTGGGCCGTCCAGGCTAAGATCTAGTTGGTTTGGTTGAGAGTTTCTTGAGGGATTAACAAAAGGTGAACTAATGTGTCACACCCTAAGTTGGTAAGGAACACGGGACACATTAATTGACGAGACACATTAATTAACAGCGCCAATTTACCTCCAACCATGCTCAACGTACCTCAGAAGAAAACCACATTTTTTTCAAAGATATGTAGAAGTCGGCAAGATTAACAAAAGATACTCCATTGAATGCAAGTTATCAATTGTTATAATTCCTATAAAAATGGGCAAGTTAGTAAACTTGAAAAGAAATCCTCCAAAATAGAAAAAAAAAAAAAAGAAAGTAAATAATTAAAAAAAAAAGTAAGGAAGAAAAAGAAAAAGGAAGAATAAAACATTAAAAAAAAGAGAAAGAAAGAAAAAGAAATTAAAAAACATAAAAAAGAAAAAAGAGAAAAAACGAGAGAATAGAAAGAGAAGAAAGAAAAAGAAAAGAAAAAATGAAAGAAAAAAAAAACCCTAATCACTCTCCTCACTTTCTTCACGCCCCACCCCTAGAGTTTCCTTCTCAACTTTCTCTCTCTACTGTGTAAAGAAAAAAAAAAAAATCAAAGCAGCCCTATGATGGTGGCACCAATACCATCGGCGACGACAGCAACGCCATAGCCAATCTCCTTCTCTATCATGACGGACGCTCCACCACAAAAGACAGCGCACGAAAATGGTGGCAGAGTCAACCGGTGCCGACAATAGTTTTAGGGAAAGAAAGAAAAAAAAAAACTAAATGTTGCAATTCAAACCACGATTTTTAAAGTTTTAAGATCATTAATGGGAATTTGAAGGGAAAATGAAGGGAAAAAAAGGGTCCAATTATGGATTTTGATCCAATTTGAATGCTGCATTGAATGAAAAAAAAATATGAATATGGTTAGAATAAGGAAGAAGAAAGTTAAGTGGTTAGAGAATTACTAGTCTTCTCTGCTCCGAGTCGCAACAAGCTTGGAGTAAGTTTGGCCAAATTTATAGAAGAGAGTTCGAAATTCAAATCCTCATTGGATTTCGTTTCATATCAATTTTAAATTCTTTCCCTAAATCAAATCTTGAAATCCGTCTTCAAATTGGTGGAATTTAATTCAAGCTAATTGAAAATCTTATATTATTTTGAATTCAAGATAAAGCTCATCGTTTGGATTTGAATTGGTTGAAGTCAACATGCAAATATTTATCTCAAATAAAATACAGTCATATTCCAAATTTTATCTCAAATTCAAATTATTCAATCGGAAGATTTTATCTTCAAAACAAAATATATTATGGATAAAATTTAAAATCTATCTCAAATAAAATTTTGCCATATTTCAAATTTTATCTCAAATTCAAATCATCTAAACTATTATCCTCAAATCTAAATGAAATTAGGGATAAAACCTCAAGTTTATCTCAAATTAATTTTTGCTATATTCCAAATTTTATCACAATTCAAATAATCCAAACTTAAACTTTTATGTCAAGTCAAATCAAATGGTGGATGATACCTCTTATTTATCTCAAATTTAAATTGGGGGCATGTTCCAAATTTTTTTATACCAACTTAAAATTGAATGAAGTTCAAATCTCAACTTCATATTCTATTCCAAATTCAAATCAAGAATCTTGAGTATAAATTCAATTTTACTGTAAATTCAATTTTGAATTAAGTAGAGGATAAATTCTACTAAAATTCAAATTAGATTTTATGCCAAATAAGAAGGAAAAAAATCAAAACTTTGACCTGAATTCATGTTTTGATAGGTTGGCATTAAAAAAATGTGTGTGAAATATATAAAAAATTCAAATAAAGTTTATGTACTAAATTTATAGTTTAATTAATTTGACACATCAAATAGAGTTAAAATTTAAGAGCATATCAGTTGAATGAGAAAATTTGGACCAATTACAAATATCATGCCATTTACCAAATTAATGATGAAATTGGAAACAATTGCATTTGAGACCAATTAAAAGTTGACATGTGTCACAAATTGAAATTGAAGACAAAAGTTGGTGAATCCCCATGTCATACGTTTTTGTCTTGTCCATTGGATTGAATTAATTTGGTCTAGTTAAATATTAAGGTTTGGGCTAAAGTTAAATTGAGCCCGAGAATATACTTCATTTGACCCAAATTTCAAATAAGGCTCAAATCCAATTAGTTGGACTAAGGGTCAGTACGTGGATCAACCAAGCTCAAGTTCACAAAACTCACAACTCGAGTTCTCTTCATTTGTAAGGTGAGAAACTTTAGATTCCAAATTGCCTAGACAAAATTCTCTACAAATAGAAGATTCCATAGTTCTTAAAGACTGAACCACTTCTTAAAGCGTAAGTCATGAGGATACAAGCATTGTTCCAAGACTCCAACTTCAAGAACATCACGCGTTCCACTTTCATACATCATGCGTAAGGATCAAATACTAGAAATCAGACCATATTCACATCAAATTTACATCAACACAAGTACAACTCCATAAAACACATTTCTTTGAAAATCTCGTGCGAAAACACAAAATCATCTCATTAATACTAAAATAAAGTAGATGTATTAAACGAAAGTATAAATGGGTTTGAATGAAAAAATGATTATAGAAAATTTATTAACTTAATTAGCATACATCTTCTCGACATACATTTTCTCAACTAAAAAGTTAAAAGAACTTGAAACATCGCGACACCATTTTTTTTCTAAGTACAAAAATCAAAGAAATTGTGCATTGGCATTCATATAATATATATACTAAACGGTGCATCAAATCTCTATGAAAAATAAATTATTGATACATATGAATTCAATTAAATATTTTTAACCAATCGTCCTGCAGGGAAAAAACAAAGTAAAGGAAGAGAATTTAAAAATTAAGGGACGTTTGGACAAGACTATCTAAAATTATAATAACCACTTCTTGCTATAATAAATATTATTTTGTAGTCTCCAATTAGCTACAAACACTATTTCAAAATTCTCATTTGCTACAATATTTACTATTTGCTACAGTTTTTAATATTTTACATTCATCATTTTTTTATTATTTGTTACAATATTTATTATTTCCTTCTCAAATT
This sequence comes from Benincasa hispida, assembly GCF_027475165.1. Classification (NCBI taxonomy): domain Eukaryota; kingdom Viridiplantae; phylum Streptophyta; class Magnoliopsida; order Cucurbitales; family Cucurbitaceae; genus Benincasa; species Benincasa hispida. The sequence continues at coordinate 37,643,200 of NC_143483.1, forward strand.
AAAATAGTTTACATCTCAAACACATACTATTTTAACTCAAAATAAAATAATCTACACCCCAAACACAAATTATTATGATTTAACTATAATAATATATGATTATAATAACCAACTTCTTGTCCCAAATGCCCCCTAAAATGCTTAATTAACCTCAACCATTTCCTTGACTAATTTTGTAGGATCGAGAGGATGTCATGTGATATTGATAAAGGTACGTGTAAGTTGGCCTAAACACTTACGAATATATATACACATATTATTTAAGATGTAAATGTAAGTTATCATTTTAGTTCTGAAAAGATGTTTGAGATAAGAAGTTGAATAATAAAGAGAAAAATTATGAAGTCAAGGGAGTCGTGAACTCTTAAGACTTCCAATATAAATATTTGGAATTTAGAATTATTAAAGTACACTTTATATTCCCTAAAAAAAACACTTTGTCTATGGTTTGGAATTAAATAAGAAACAAAAAATATATCTGTTCTCACAAAATTTATGAAACTATAAAATAAAAAATTTAGTATAACATATGAACCAAAAAGGGGGTGTAGCTCATATGGTAGAGCGCTCGCTTCGCATGCGAGAGGCACGGGGTTCGATTCCCCGCACCTCCAAAAGTTTTTTTTTTCCTATGTCATTTTTCGCTGGCAAGTTTTTTCTTCTTTAATTTATTTAATACATTCATTTACATCTAATCTAATGTATCAATTAATTTTGATATTTTTCTAATTTACTCTCTCTTTTTTTTCATTTCATTTTCCGCTTTTCAGCTCTTCCAAGTTTTTTCTTCTTTAATTTATTTAATACCTTCATTTACCATTTAAAACTAAATGGTGCAAAAAAAAAAAAAAACGTTAATTTTGGATGTTGAACATGGTGGATTCTTTTGGAGGAAGATTTTCTATTGGTCTGCTCCCTCCTGACTTCTATAAGCTAAATTTAGATAGGGTTGTTTTGACAAGTGAGTGGGTATTGGAACTATCGTTCTTACTCAAATGGGGAGGTATTGCTTACTTTGGAGAATCACTTTCCGTTGTTAGAATCTGTCGAGTTTGTTGAAGTTATTGTCATGTTTGAGGGAATATCTCAAACTATTGATGTTGGAATTTCTCTTACGTGGACCAAAACTGATTCTTTTATCCTTTGAAATTTGTTGGGGGGAAATGCTAAAGATATGTGAATGAGATTCAGGTGTTCGTCAACTTCATTTGTGACATATATCCAAGTGATTTAGTCATTGGCTTCCGGTTGGTTAGGGCAATTCAGTTGTTCATGAGTTAGCATCCCATACTCGTAAATTTGGTTTCTCTAGACTTTGGATTGAAAACCACTCCTAGCGGGTTGAATTTGTACTCCTTTTTTATTTGTATTACATGTAATGTTTGTTGTTTTCTTTTGTGGTACTAAAAAATTAGTTAATTAATTTATTTTAATATAAATGGCTAAATTACAAGTAAAATAAAAGACACAAAATTGAAAATTTAAGTTTCGTTTGTCATTTCATTTTTATTTTTATGAACTACTTATGTTTGAAAAAAAAGTGATTTAACCATTTCAAAATTACTTTCAAACTAAATCAAATTGAGTGACGAATAAATTTTAGTTATTTTTCTGTTCAATAAACAATATGAATAAAAACTAAAGAGATTGATTTACATTTTTGTTTTTCTTTTCATTCTCAATTGAAAAAATATGTTAATCTTTTTTTCATTGTATAAATTCCATGCAACACCAAGGCACATAGAAGGCAAAAACCATAGAGAGTTCATCAACATCAACCATAAAATTAGCATTGAGCTTATAGCTTAAAATAATTTAAATCCTTTATTTAATTGATATCATATATATTAAACTTAAGAACATACTAAAATCCTCTAGGAATGGTAACAAGCCAGAACTCTATTAATTTGCCAAGCATTCCAACTTGAAGGCCTTCCAAATGACACCTTCCCCATATTTCGCACGGTTAACGAATCTAGGAAAGATGATGGCGATGAAGAAGATGACGATGTTGACGACGACATTGAATCCTGAGGAGACGCCATGAACTCACAATCAGAGCTAAGAAATGAAAAGGTTTCCAACTTATCATTGTGACTAAAAGGATCTCCATTGCCATAGTCTACGATTGTTGCTTGGCCAGCTCTCTTACCATCCCTACTCTTCATGATCCTCTTCCAAAACCTAAGCCTCATCCAGGGTAGGGATCGGTCTTTCGGTTGATCGATGCACGGTTTCGGTACCCCACGGCTAAGAATCACCGGCGGTGGGCTGAGGGGTGGAAGCAAGTCTTGAGGGGGAGGATCTTTGGGAGTTCCTGGTTGTGTTTCCCATTTGAAAGGGACTCCTTGATCAGCTGTTCCAGAGTAATAAATGCTATGAGAAGAACAACCAATTGAAGATGTTCTTGATATCACTTTGCTTTTCATATCCCAATGGAGCTTCCCTTCCATTTTCCCTAGAATTTGGTTGAATTTTTGTGGGGATTTGTTTGGTTTTCTTGAAGTTTGAGAGTTTCTCTTGAAAGTTTGTATGAGATCAAAGGGGTTTTTTGAGGTTGTATATATAGAGAGATGTTCATTGTGGGAAGGATTCAATTAGAAGAGCCTGTTTTTCAGGATTTTGATGGAGTTTTGTGGCACATGATCCTGTTCTTATGAGGATTAATTTGTAAGTTATAACATGTGTAAAGTTTTTTCTTTTTCTTCTTCTTCTATGCTTTGTATTTCTTGCTCTTTTTGTTTCTTCATATCTGAGTTTATTCCTTCCATTTCTTCTCTTCTTGGGAATTTAAATTTGTACCATTATAAAAATTGACATCATTTCATCAAATTCAGTTTTGACTTTTGTGATTACAAGACTTGAGTCATATAACGCTACAATTTTCTACCATGTAAAACCTATATGGATGCGCAAGTTGAAATTGGAACTAAAAAAATAAAGGAAAAAGCAACCCAATAGATATTTGGGGCGCTGAGTTGAATTCTAAAATCTATAATCTTGAATTAGAAAATATTAAAGGGAGGGAGATTGAAAGAGAAAAATATGAACTTTCTCGATAAATATGCAAAAATTTCAATAAGAGAAATTGGAGAAAATAGCAAAATCGGGAGGTGCTTTTTGATTTTTTGGCAAAGAAATGAAAATAATAAGGTTTTTGGCAAAAGCGTGCACATATCATATATTTTTTGATTCCCCAAATTGCCTCCGATATGGTCAATTAACAATTTTATCGAGTACATATAGTATAAATGAAATCGTTTATTATGAGACTCTGTATTAATTCTCAATATAAATACAGTGTAAATGGAATATTCAATTATAAGACTTCAATATAACGGATTTGAGAGATGAAGGTGTCAGATTTTTCTCTCATTTTAAAATTTGAATTTGTGGTTTCATATTTTTTTTATTTGATTTAACCACTTTTAAAAAATATTCAGAATTAATTAATTTTTAGTTTGTTTAACACCATTTTGATTTATAATATATATTTAGATTTTACATTATTTTATTCGTTTTTTATTTTTTAAAATTTGGATTAATTTTTTTTTATCATGGTTAGGATTTTACTTAATATTTAATACATATTATCAATTAACAAATTGTATACTTCATTTAAATTAAAATTTATCATTTTTTTATATTTTTTAATCACTTTTTTAAGGAACTATTGAAGGTCCTTGGGCGGAAAACGGGATCAGGCCCAAACCTAAATTTACATAAATAATTTTACAGCAAACAAAACATACAAATTATGCATTTAAGTAATTTACAGCATACTAAAACTAATTTACAGAATAGAAAATGGGTTTAGAAACCCTTACCTTTGAAGAACCGTTCTTAAAGTGAAATCCCTCGAATCGATGGAACACCACCACGATGGAAACCTCATCCTCTGAATGAGAATCTAGGAGATGCAGACTCTAATTATTTTGGATGAGGAAAAAAGAGAGTTGAGAGGAAGAGATCAAGAGAGTGAGGAAACTTCAAAGAGAATTACATAACCCTTCTATAATTTTTTAACCACACCCCCACTCCTACACGATGTAGAGAGAAAAGAGGGGGAAATACCCTCCCTCCCAAAATTGATTTTTAAAAATTAAAGAAAAATAATTTATTTTTAATAAATCAATTAATATATATATATATATATAAACTATATGTTATATCAAATATAACATATAACCTATGGTTTCTATTGTAAAAATATGTTATATTGTATCAAATATAATATAATCTATAGTTTCAATTCTCTCTTACCAATAGCTTTTAATATAAATCACATTTATATTAAATTTAATTATATGAATCTAATTCATATAATTCATATTTGAATCATATTCAAATATTTATTTTCATCTCAAATAAACTTTATGTTATAATGTATCAAATACATAATAGTAATTATATCATATATAATTAAATTAAAATAATTATATCACATATAATTAATTCCCCCAATTAATTTGAACAATTTAAATTAATCCAAAAATTGATTCTCATTAATTCCCGTTGAGTTACAGAGGGGACCTCATGGACCTATAACTTGAAGCTCCAACAGTACGTGAATAATTAATTAAAATATTCAACATCTGTCAATTGTCGGGTAGTGCAGTAAAGATCGACAACTACACTCTTTGCACTACATATATATTTTTGTGACCATTGGATATAACCAATCAACAGTACGATGACCCTTCACAAATTGTTAATAGTACAACTGAGTCAAAATTACCGTTTTGCCCATGTAGTTAAATCTTAACTTCTTGAGTACCACTGATCTCTTTAATGAACAATAAATCATAATCCCTCTAATGAACAATAAATCATAGTCCAGCTATGACCAAACCTCTCTCGAGTCAGGAGAGGGTATGGTGACACATTATTCAAGCCCTTTTATCAGTCTTTAAGGGAGCAATTTATCTACTTATCCCGACAATGGGGAAGGAGTGAATTCCTTCTTGTGTAGCTGTGTTCTCAGCTCCCTAATCAGACGAATCTCTAAAATGATAGGCTTGTTTAGTCAACGATTTGGCCATTCTTACTCATACAAATCAAAGGACCGCCTTCATAGGCAAAAGTTTACAACTCACTTAGAATTCAAGTCGTGTTACCTATGGTCATCCTAGTGAAATGTAAGTTTCTATTATGAATGGCATTATATAATGAGACTAAACATTTCGTGGTCCAGTCTTATACAAACTCCTTTGTATAGAATACTCCTGCTCATATGTCTCTACATGAATGATCATGATCAAATCATTTGTAATACTTTACAACAATTGTAACATCTACAAAGCGGATCATACTCGTAGTATCACCAGGATAAGGTATCCAGCCTTATCCATCTACTACAAACCATTTAGGTTATCACTTAAAACATGATCCACCCGTATGTCTCTACATACATGTTTAAACTATAAGATAACCTTGGATATTAGTTTATTGATTTGTGGATTTAATGCAACTAAATGTCAAATAAGACATCATATATATTTTATTAAATAAATAAGATGTTTGTACAATACAATTATAAACTATAGGACCTAACGAGATTTTAGGACACTAACCTCGACACCTTTTTTTCATTATCATCTTATTATATTATTATACCATTAAATCTTTTTAACAAACAAATAAGTATTCACTTTTGTAATCTTGCTGTTTTTTCTATGCCTTTACAATGAGTTAGGCTTCTTTTGTAGGTTTTGTGGTTGATGAAGTTATAAATATAGTGTAATTGTTGAAGCTTAAATGGAAATGGAATTATGAATATAGTGTAATTGTAAATAAACGAGCTCTCTTCTTGATTTTTCTCTCCTGAATTATATTTGAATTTATATTTTATTATCAAATTATATTTCATCTAACTACTTATCAAATTAATCACAATAAACAAAAACTTCCTGATTTTTCTCTTCAATTTATATTTGAATTTATCTTTTATTATCAAATTTGGTTTTATCTAACTCACTTTCGATTTGTTTAAATATTTGTTACAAATTCAATTGTATCTAAATTTTTTTATTATTATTTTATACATATTGTTATCAAATTAATTTGATCTTTTTTTTTTTCCTTTTTTTTTTTCTCATATTTGCAATATTTTCAATTTTTTTTATATAGAAACATAAAAAAATGGCTTGTTGTACTTCAAAAGAAACATATAAATGAGAATTAAACTTTAAATGTTTGAAACATGTATATGTGTATATATATATTGTTCAATTTATTATTATTATTATTATTATTATAAGATAAAAAAAAGCCTTAAATATCATCTTCTTCACTTAGCTGTCCCCAAAATCTCTTTTTCTCTTTCTCAATCTCATGTATGCGATTGTTGGTTCAACAACCCTTTCTTGAATTTCATCGTCTTGGCTAGCTTTTGACGACCACCCTCGCTAGATCGTCTACCTTTTTCGCTCGCACACATTTTTCCTACTTTTGTTTCTACTTTAAACATCTTTTTCAACAATGATGTTCTGGAATTGATAGTGTTTAAAGTTGGTTTTCAAGATTCTATGAGTAAAATGGTCACATGGAATGAAGATGATGAAACTCCCTACAACTAGTTGGTATCAAACGCAATCATATTTCCAATAGTCATATCATCCTGAAGTTGCAATTCCTTTAAAGATTCAATTGCTAACTCCAATCAACTTTGTTCTTTTTCACCTTCGAGCAAGTCCATCGTTGTGGACATCCATAAGTTTCTAATGACCCCCACCATTCGCGATCGTCATATTCCCTCGCATACACACGTTCTATAAGCAGTCAGAAGCATTAAGGACCATATTTGGTGATTTTAACTTTTGCATCTGGAATGTTTAGATACAGTATATTTGTGGTTCTAGAATATTTAGGTAGAGTGTATTTGTGGTATTCAAGTTGTTTTTGAAGCAGTGCATCTTTGCATTCTCGTTTGTAGTTAATTTTGTTGTTTTAGGGATAGTTTTTCATTTACTAATTAGTATTTTCTATTATATAATTTTGTTTTGCTATTTTTATAATTTTGAAACCTTTTTACCATTTTTTCAAATGAAATTTTAAAATTTACTATTAATTTCAATTAATTTCAATAAGTTTAGTTAGATGAGGTTCAAACAAGGAAGAGATAGACAATAATATGTATTTTTGTATTGATATCTAAAGATACTATCAGCCTATTTATAAAGAGGCTAAATGCATGTTTGAAATGATTGAGAATTAGTTTTGGTGATTAAATCCATAGCTTGATCTTTGAAAGACATGAAGCGAACAACATCTTTACGAACAATCTTTTCCCATAGAAAATGATAATCAATCTCAATATGCTTAATATGAACGTAAAACAAGAAATTGCTAGTTAAGAAAAAAGTAGGGGATATATTAACAAAAATAGGTCCTTCCAGTTTTCAATTCTAAAGATAGTCCTATTTTTCATAAGATTGTTTCCGCAGGTGAAAAGTTACAAAAGCCCTCATAGGGTCTAGCTTTTAAACTTCTCATCTTCCTCCTTTACAATTCTTTGATAAACCAATTTACATACGCATTGACTATTTTACTTTTAAGTAGTGATCATCATAATTTGAACTTATTCTATCTAAATCATTTATTCTTTATCTGGCTTTTATAGACCAAGGTAAATAATAATTGATAGTAAATCAATAATTGATATTATGTTAATTTATAAACCTACTATTTTAATATAAATATGAAAAGTAATATTTTTCAATTCTTGCACCCAAAAAAGATAGGCCAAGAACTTAACATTCTGGAATAATGTTATTTCACAATTGCCTTAATACCACCCACCGTAAAAGTTGAATGCTTTTAGTTTTAATCAATCCGAACATAGTTCAAATAGATAAGGTATCAATTACCCTTTCAAGATATGTCTTATAAAAACTTGAACATGCACAACACGTATCTAATTCGTAGGTAGTACTTGAAATTCTTTTTGGTTAAACTACCATTTTAGTCCCAATACTTTTGTTCAATTTTAGCCTCTAGTAGTCCAATTTTAGTCCATGTACTTTCAAAAATTTAGTCCCTCAAAATTAATTTTTACCGAAATTTGTTTAATAATAATAATAATAACTTTCATGAAAAAAATATAATATGTCAATATATCTTCAAAATTTATTATAAAAATGCTAATAGATAACAAAAAGTTTTTAGAAAATAACAATAAACTAGTACTAGAAGCTAAATTTAAGATTTATTGAAAGTATAAACACTAGAATCGAACAAACTTCAAAGTACATGAACCAAAATAATATTTTGACCCTTTTTTTAATATGCAAAAGTGTTTGAGCTAATTTATACGCACCTTAATTAATTTTCCAAAATAATCTAATTAACCCTGTAACATTTAGATGCCAAAGAAATGATCGATCAAATAAAAAATCTGAACTCAAAAAATAACGGTTATAGTGGGGCCAGTAGACCAAACCGAAGCTTGCTTAATTCTTACTTTCAAGTTGCAAAACTTTTAACTTATAAACCAAACACTCTCTATACTAAGCTTCTACCCCTACCCTAAAGGCTTGAAATAAGGTCGTGTCGGTCACCAAACTGGGCACTTTTTAATGATTTGACTTTGTTGAGTTGACTTTTTAATCGTTTGAACGATTATTTTGCAAAGAGATGTAAAAATAAAATATTTGGAAGGCCAAAAGGAAAGTGGAGAAATTGACCTAAAAGCAAAGCAATCCATTCTTTCTGGTATTATATTGGGATTAATCCCTTCAAATTAAACCATAAAGCTTCAACTGTCTGTCTAAATTCATCTGTTCCAATCTTCCTTCACGGGCCCTTTAAAAGAAAGCTTAGAAACTAAATCTAAGTTGAGACTTTCCTAGAATGTTTTTGTCTAAAATATCAATACATCTAAGTTGAGTTTCCTAGAATGTCTTTGTTCAAGATATCAAATGAGTTTTTCAACCTACACGACAGAACTGTGATACAGATTTACAATTAAGCACTATTTTGAAAAGTTAGTTTTTGAGAAAAGATTTGCAATGACGTGTGAAAAATGTTCCAAAATTTATGTTTGTTTTCTCCTAATTTTTCAATTATGTTTTTCCCCTTGAAGAAACACTTGAATTCCAAATCAAATTCTAAAAACAAAAATAAAAAACAAAAAATTGAATTAAAAAAATATATATATATATATATATTTTTTAAATTAACTTACTTTTTGAAAACATTAGCAAAACATTAGTAGAAAGTAGACAAAAAATATATATATAAATTTATGGATAGAAATAGTGGATATAAGTTTGATTTTCAAAATATTCTTTACTTTATTTGTTATTCATATATGTTTTTTTTTAGTTCAACAATATGCATAAACTCTTTATTAAAGGTACACATTTTACGCCAATTGAGCTTAAAATACATGAGAGAACACAAAGAGCATAAAAACAATAACAAGAGCCCACAAAAAACATAGGTTAACTCTAAAAGAAATGTCTCCAATCAGAACTAAGAAAACATAAAATTTGACGAAGGACCAAACATCATAAGAAAAGTTCTATTGTTTCTTTAAGAGTTCGCCTAAGCGAAAAAGAGACACCTTATCCAGATTCATGGAAAATAACAAGAAAAATTACATGCAAAGTTCGAACATTTAAACAAAATGTTCGAAAACTTATAGACCAGGACAAAATTACAATTTGAACTAAAAAACAGGGCTAAAATCCCACACATCTAAAGTCCCAAGAAGAAATGAGTCGACCCATTAGGAAATCAAACGCCACAATTCATATTAGCAGCAGTCTCAATTGGTTTGGAAAATATATCTTTCATACAATAAGCAATAGTGTGGCTTTCTTCTTCTATTTTTGCATGCGGTAGTTTATGGAAAAAACTAATGCTCTACGCCCATAGTTCTATTACCTCATATTGGAGGTCATTTTGAAATAGTTAAATCACTTTTGACAGGTTTAAAATCACTCTTAAATATGTGTTTTGTTTGATCTTGAATGAATAGAGATACATTTAAGAGTGATTCTGAAATTTGAACATGTCAAAAGTGAATTTTAACCCTTTCAAAATCACTTCTCCCAAACAGGCCCTTAATTCTTCATCCTCATTTCTAGGCAAATAGACAAGCTATCAACAAGGACTTGCCTTCATGGTTTGTCCTATAAATCTAAGAAATCAAAACAAAAATTAATATAAATGGGAAGTCTACGAGCAATGGCATTAATAGTTCAAAGGGAGAAGGCTACATACTAATTACATTAGTAATTAAGGTTAGAGCTACATATGATGCCTTTAGTGTGTGTATCAAACAAGTAGAAGAAAACTCCTGAATCACTTGGTTAATAATTGCTATACAAGACAGGTCTTACTCGTTTGCTTGTCCCTGCCGCCACTCAACTCTATAATACTCTATAGCCGCTGAGCTTGTTTGTTTCCTACTCCCTGCACATGTGACCAGAAAGGAGACCAGTTATGCAACCAAAAATGAAAATTTAACACTGAGAGGTCTAAAGTAGGCAAAATAATTACAGATGAGGGTAGATAAGACGATGTCTGTAAATATAAGATATTAGTCCAAGTATACAAAATATCCCTGACCTTTGGAGTAGATTTTAATTATAATCCTAGACTTTGATAAGTTTCATGTTTTACCCTGTAACTTTGAAATTGCTCCAACAAATATCTTCTTCATTGAAATAAAAATGGAAATTGATCTGGTAGGACAGCTGATGTGTAAAAATTAGAAAATATACGGATATTATTTACAACCATATAGAAGATTAAAATTATTTTTATGATCTATTTCATCTCAAAGAATATTGTTAACATCATCTACATTTTATACATCAAGTGACATGTAAATTTACGTGAATGATATTGTAAATGATGCATGTGTACTTTCCAAGTATTACACATTCGTTGTGGCATAAATTTCAATCTCATTATAAAGAAAAACTCTACATGGATCTTTTAGAACATGTTGAAAATAGAGGGGCCATTATGTATTAGACCTAAGGGTTTTTTAGTCTTTTTACTTTGCCCCATTTTTTCCCTTTTTCTATATTAGGGTTTTCTATAGCTTATTTATATCTTGGTTTTGTCTTGTATGATGTAAGTTGAATAATAATAAAAAGAACTCTTCTACTGTGGTTTTTTCTCCCTGTTCGAGGGTTTTCCACTATCTCATGTTTTCTTCTTCTTTCTTTCAATATGGTATCAGAGCTAGATGACAAAACCATAGCTGTCGTTGACGAAAACACTACCAAAATAGTTAACATCGCCACAACCATCCCTTCTACCGTCGTTCAAGCTGCTATCGACAGGTACCTCTAGTCGCTCCATCTCAGCCCGATGCAGAAGCTGTCGTCGAACAATGACCAAGGCATCTGAGCAGCGCCATCCGAACAACACCTAACATAGACGATTCCATCCAAGCAACGACTAATGCAGACAAATCCATCCAAGCCGTGCCTAATGCCATCGAACCAACTCCAACCGTCGAACCAGATCCAATGGCTGACAGAGGCCAACCCGATTCCCCTTTCGATGTCATCTGGTGCACCGTACTCCATTGTTGATCTTCCCAACGTCGGTCACCCAAGCAGCACAAGCGTTGACAGCCGAAAGTTCATGTTTGAAATGGGTGAATCCTCATTTTTCCTTGGTGGACAGCAGCCAACCACATCAGCCCACCCACTTCCTCAACATGCTTCGGCCAGCCATGGTGCTTCAGGTTCGATAGGTCTGTCTTCAATGGTGGTTCAACAACAATTAATTAGCCTTCAACAACAGATTGCTACCCTTGGGGCAGCCCTTGAAACTACTATAAACCCTCAGTCGAACCCCGCTAACTCAGATCTATCTTCTGGTCTACCGATGTATTTAGAGAATCCGATAACTGCTTTCCCTAATTTACCTACAATAAACTTTTTGTCTAAATCTATGGAAAATTCTACGGGGTTCATTACAGGGGAGAAACTAAATGGCCAGAATTATTTCTCTTGGTTTCAATTCATCAAAATGGCCCTCGAAGGACGTCACAAGTTTGGGTATCTAACTGGTGAGATACCGAGACCTCGACCTGGAGACCCTCGAGAGCACATTTGGAAGGGAAAAGACTCCTTGCTTCACTCTTTATTAGTTAACAGCATGGAACCACAGATAGAGAAACCCTTACTATTTGCTACAACTGCGGGAGATATTTGAGATGTTATACAAAAATTGTACTCTAAGAGGCAAAACGCATCACGTTTGTATACCTTGCATAAACAGGTTCATGAGTGCAAACAAGGAACCATGGTTGTTACTTCTTATTTCAATAAACTGTCTTTAATCTGGCAGGAAATGGATCTATGTCGGGAAATTGTCTAGGATTGTCCGTGTAGGGGAGTTCAATATCCAAAAACTGAGGAAGTTGATCGTGTTTACAACTTTCTTGCTAGTCTGAACTCCAAATTTGATACAGTTCGTAGTCGAATACTGGGACAGAGACCGATACCTTCTCTCATGGAAGTTTGTTCGAAGGTTCGTTTAGAGGAAGATAGATCGAGTGCTATGAACAATCTTATTGTCAAGACCATTGACTCTGCTGCATTTGGTGCAAAATCATCTGGGTATGATGGTGACAAGCAGAATGGTAAACCTCCTCCAGTGTGTGAACATTGCAAGAAATTGTGGCGTACTAAGGATCAATGCTGGAAGTTACATGGTCGACCTCCGAATGGAAAACATCGCCCTCCTAATGATAAGTCAAATCCTGACCGGGCACTTTTCAGTGATTCTATGAATGGTGTTTCACAGTCTCAATCTCAGGTGAATAACCAGAATGACCCTAGTAATGTTGGGGTTGATGCAATTGTCCAATCAAGTACTTCTCAGTCCCTTTAGTCATCTTAGTAATTGAGGGTAAGACACCATGGATACTAGATTCAAGAGGTACAGATCATTTAACTGGCTTGTCTGATCAGTTTCTCTCATATTTTTCGAGTGCTGTTAATGAGAAAATTCGGATTTCGGATGGGTCTTTTGCTCTTGTTGCGGGAAAGGATCATCTCTCTCCGTTTAAGGGGTTGACTTTACAGAATGTGTTGCATGTCCTGAAAATATCTTACAATTTATTATCTATCAGTAAGATAAGTAGAGATCTGGACTGTCGGGTTATTTTCTCACCTGATACTGTTTTATTTCAGGACTTGAGCTCGGGGACGGCGATTGACACTACCCACATGATAGGGGACTCTATTTCCTTTCTGATGATGCTTCCTCTAGGAGTTTCTTTAGGACTAGTTCGTTGTTTTCTTGTTTTTCAACTTCCGAAAAAGACTATATGTTATGGAATTTTCATCTTAGTCATCCAAATTTTCAATATATGAAGTATTTATTTCCCCATTTATTACATAATATTGATGTTTCTTCTTTTGCCTTGTGTGTTGTGTGTATTTGTGCAAAACAACATCAGGTTACCTTTCCATCCCAACCTTAAAAACCTTCCCAGCCATTCCGTCTTGTCTATAGTGATGTTTGGGTCCCTCAAACATCGCTACTTCGTTCGGAAAACGTTGGTTTGTGACATTTATTGATAATCACCCCCGTCTTACACGGGTATTTCTTCTCATTGATAAATCAAAGGTAACACTATTTTCCAACAATTTTATACTACAGTAGAGACTCAGTTTAACACCAAGATTGTCCTTCTTCGTAATGACACCTTTCATGATTTCTTGGCTTCTAAAGGCATTGTCCACCAAAATTCGTGTGCTTATACTCCTCAACAGAATGGGTGGCTGAACGAAAAATTGTCACCTCATTGAGGTTGCTCGATCCCTCATGCTTTCTGCTTCTCTTCTCTCTTATTTATGGGGAGATGTCGTTCTAACTGCAGCCCATATTATCAGTCAGATGTTTTCCCGTGTTCTCAAATTTCAAAGTCCTCTTGAATGTTTCAAAGAGTCTTATCTAACCACACGTCTTATTCCTGATATTCCTCTTCGGATTTTTGGATGCACTACTTTTGTCCATAGTCACGATCCTCGCCACACTAAATTTTCCCCTCGTACTCAGAAGTGTGTCTTTATCGGTATCCTCTCCACCAGAGAGGTTATAAGTGTTTCCATCCATCTTCACAGTAGTACTTTGTCTCTATGGATGTAACGTTCCTTGAGGATAAACTTTTCTTTCCTGTTAATCCTCTTCAAGGGGAGAATACTAGTGAAGAGACTAATTGGTCCACATATTCGGTTCCTACGAACTCTCCCTGAACCTATCCTGGGTACAAATGACATTGTCCTTCCTACTAAACAAGTGTCATGGATAACATACTACAGGAAGAATCTTAGAAAGGAAATAGTGCCTTCTATTGCTCCACTGGCTACGGTCCATGAATCAGAACCGGCACCAGCTTAAGCTCAAGGTACTCCTGTTTCTGATAATACTGATGTGTGTGTTGAGGGTGATGTATGTGATGTGGTTGAGAGTGACAAAACTGATGTGATGATTCCAGAAAATGACAAAGTTGAAAGTAGTAATGAGTCATCAGGAGAAACACAAGAGGATGAGTATTTTCCGCAGGTAATTGAGTGTAACCATCGTCCTCTTATGCAAAATAGGGGGTTATGATGTCTCTCTTGATATACTCATTGCTTTGAAAAAGAGGATCAGGTCATGTACAAAGTATTCCATGCATAATTTTCTATCTTATAGTAATTTGTCTTCTGAGTTCAGAGCGTTCACTACCAACCTGGATACCGTAACAATACCAAACAATATACATATGGCTGTGGAAATTCTTGAATGGAAGGTTGCGGTCATGGAAGAGATGAGAGCTCTTGAAAAGAATAATACATGGGATTGTGTAGCTCCCTAAAGGGCATAAAACAGTTGTGTGCAAATGGGTATTCACTGTAAAGTATAAGTCTGATGGAACTCTCGATAGGTACAAGGCCAGATTGGTTGCTAAAGAGTTTACTCAGACTTATGGAATAGACCACTCAGAAACTCTCTCTCCTATAGCGAAACTAAACACAGTTCGAGTCCTTCTCTCAGTAGCAGTTAACAAAGACTGGCCTCTTCACCAACTTGATGTGAAAAATCCATTCCTGAATGGTGAGTTGGAGGAAGAGGTCTATATGAGTTCACCCCCAGGTTTTGAAACTCAATTTGACCATCAGGTCTGTAAATTCAGGAAATCCCTGTATGGTTTGAAACAGTCTCCAAGAGCTTGGTTTGACAGGTTCACCGCTTTTGTTAAGTCCCAGGTTCTATTCAAGGGCACTCTGATCACACTTTGTTCACAAAGAGATCAATATCAAGGAAAATAGTTGTTCTAATTGTGTACATAGATGATATTGTTCTGTTTAAGGTATTACCAGGCTGAAAAAGAAAATGACTGATGAATTTGAGATTAAGGATCTTGGAAGTTTAAGGTATTTCCTTGGAATGGAGGTGGCAAGATGAAGAGAGGGGATTTCTGTTTCTCAACAGAAATACACACTCGATTTATTGAAGGAGACAGGGATGACTGGTAAACCTGTTGATACACCTGTTGAATTTAATGCTAAGTTGGGCAATTCTGTTGACGAAGTTCCTATTAATAAAGAGAGATACCAACATCTAGTGGGAAAATTGATTTACTTATCTCATACTAAACCGGATGTATCCTATGCTCTATGAAGCACAGATACTTCATGTGAGGCAAAGAATCCGTATCAGACACGTATCGGATACCTATACTTCAATATACTTCTCAAATACTCATCTGACACGCGATTTGACGTATCTATTTCTACGCATACCTTTTTTTAAAGAAAAAAAGATAAACAACTCATCTAATCTTTCCCAATCTAAAACTAGGCAACCTATTTAAAAAGCTCACTACTCAAGTCCAAAACTAAAAGGAAAAAAATAAATAAAAGATCAAACCCTAGAATCATCTAATCTTCATCCTCACATTTGAATCCCCACAAAGTTCACCAAAATATAAACCATTTGGATATCTTCAACAATTCAATGAACAAGTTATTCGTTCATACTTCTCCCTCTAATCTTCTTCTTCTTCTTTATAATATGAGTCACTTTTCTATTGTATTTTATTAATTATTGTACTTCAACATCTTAGATGTTGCTTTTTTTATATTGTATTTCAGTGTTTGTATTCTATTTTGTGCTATTGTTATTAACTTGTATACTGAATTTATCTATATCCTAGGTTTTTTTTAAGAAAAAGAAAATGTATATTCATGTATCAGTATCCTCATTTTTTAGAAATATATATATTAAAAAAATATATAGAAAATGACATATCCTTAGATGTATTTGTATCTTAGTTTTTCAGAAATTGACGAATCGCCGTATCCGATCGTATCCGTATCTGTGTCTGTGCTTCATAGCCTATGTTGTTAGTGTAGTTAGTCAGTATATGCAAGCACCTTACAAGAAACATATGGAGGTTGTAAATCGGATTCTGAGATATTTGAACACTACTCTAGGTAAAGGCCTGATGTTCAGGAAAATTGACATTGAGACTTACACAGACTCCGATTGGGCAGGTTCTGTTACAGACAGAAAATCGACTTCAGGGTATTGTACCTTTGTGTGAGATAATCTTGTTACTTGGAGGAGTAAGAAGCAAGGTGTGGTTGCTAGAAATAGTGTTGAAGCTGAATACAGAGCTGAGTCTGGGAATATGTGAAGAGATATGGTTGAAGAAAGTTTTGTCTAATCTTCATCAAGACAGTGAGACTCCTATGAAGCTCTATTGTGATAACAAGACGGCTATAAATATAGTCAACAATCCTATGCAACATGATAGAACAAAACATGTGGAGATCGATAGATACTCCATCAAAGAAAAACTGTTGTATTCCTTACATCCCTTCTGGCCAACAAGTTGCTGACATTCTCACTAAAGAATTACTCGGGCAAAGCTTTGATACCTATGTTAGCAAGTTGGGTCTAATTGACATCTACACCCCAACTTGAGGGGGAGTGTTGAAAATAGAGGGGTTGTTATGTATTAACCCTAAGGGCTTTTTAGTCTTTTTACTTTATCCTAATTTTTCCCTTTTTCTGTATTAGGGTTTTCTATAGCCTATTTATATCTTGGTTCTATCTTGTATGATGTAAGTTGAATAATAATTAAAAAAAAAAGCTCTTCTACCGTGGTTTTTTCTCCCCGTTTGAGGCTTTTCCACGTAAATCTCATATTTTCTTCTTTCTTTCAATGGAACAAATATTAAAATTCTAAAGTAAAAATGAAACTTTTCAAAGTCCAAGGGCATAGTCGAAACTAGATCCAAAGTTTAGAGATATTTTGTATAATTTAACCTAAGATATACGAGTAAACCATTAATATGATTAAAATTATGGCATTAACCATACTTTGGGAACTCCAATACTTGAATTACATCAGAGAACAACTAAAACAACAACGAATATAAAACAAGTTCATTGCATTCTTAAAGCACATTTACAATATATGCGCAGACATGAAACTAACCACAATAACATCAGACCGCTGACGCTCACACTAAAAGAAGGGGAAAAAAACACGCGTGTGAAAGAGAGTAAGTTAAAAAAGGGATTGCCAACGTGCACAAACACTGAGAGAAGTTAACCAACGAGATTTTGTCTCTCAAGTGGAGGCCACCAAAGAAGAAAAGTGGGATTTCATAATCCGATTTAACGTGGCAGACCATCTAAAGCAACCAATAACAAGATAGGACTAGAATTCGAGGGCCATAGGGCTTCAAACTTTATCTTGCGTACTTATATTTCTTATTTTGGTTTAAAGTCGTGTCTGTGTGCGTTAGTTCCTCCTACAATGCTAGTGGGCTTTTTCTCATAGTTCTGAGGCTGCAGCTGTGTTTTTGGATGGTGACATCTGGAGGTAATTTTGGATTCTGCCGAATTTTTTTTTTACTTCTGCAATGCTATGGCCATTATGCCATAACAATGTGGAAAGAAGATATACAGAAGTTGTGGTATAGCACGGTGACTACTGAGTGAGAATAAGAGAATAACACATGGCAGCTTATGATAAGGTCGCTTATGCCATCTACCTAATTATTCATTGTCTTTATTAGCCTCACGAATGCCCCCTGGGTCACTTTCAGATCATGCCATAACATTGTGGAAAGACTACAGACATAATAAAATCAAATACTAGTTATGATTAAAATTTGAAGAACAAAAGGCAAAAGGGTCTGGTTGACAAGAATCCGAATGATACCTACCTCAGTGGGAGATGAAATGATGGATTCTCTGCCAGAATCAAAAGGGCCATTAAGACTTCTGAAAAAATTGTTGGTGGTATATTAATTTAAATCCAAACTAGAATAAGATGTGTAAGGAAATACATTAATACCTTGGCCTCTCAGACTTGGCAAGATGTTTAGACATGATTGATGCCTGAAATAGAGGCCAATTTGTACAGTTAATTAAGTACTAGAAACTTTGAGCTTCCCAAAAAAGATCATTAATATTTTGGTTTGATCAGATGGATAAAAGAAAATATCCAAAAGTACAAATTAGGCTGAAGAACGAAAGTCCAAGCATTGTGTCTAAGACAAATAATCAGAACACCTGCAGTCTAAATACCATGCAAAAGAATTTCTTTTATTTCCAAATAAGCAGCAGCTTTACCAGCACATCAAATTCAGAGAGATGCATGCTTTCAATGGGTAAGAACTATAGATCCAAAGGACCAATCACAAATTGCTCTGATTTATGTAATTTGAATGCTTTTCACACTACACTAATTCAGTCAAAGACAAAAAGGCAAGGCCTCAAAAAATATTAAATGACATAAACATCAGAAGATATTCAAAGTCTAATGATGTTTTGTTCTCCTTCAGAAACTAACAAACATGTAGAAGGTAACCGATCCAAAAAAATAACCATAAAATAAATAAAGAGTGGCATGTTCGAAACTTAGGATAAGCTCATTAAACCAACTTGGAAACTTGAGAAGCTTGTTGAAATTGAAGATGTGATACAAATTTTATTTTTCTGAGCAAGAAAAGTAGAGTACCTGCTCCTGGATTATGCTCCTTGCCTCTACAAGTTGTGCTTCTAACTCAAGTTCCCTCTCGGTAGCTTCAGAAGTAACTTCAGATTCTTTCTGAGCATCTTGCAGCTGACCCATCCGCTCCTTCAAATTTCAAGACACTATTACTAACAAGAATCCATCTCAGTCTACAAGAAAGTGATAGTGTGAAAAACAAATCACCTTTATAGAAGCCATCTTATTCCGAAGGCTCTCTTCGATCTTATCTCTTGCCATATGGAATGGAAGGTCAAAAACATCCTGGAAAAACACAATACTAGTCATTTAACCAATTCATCAATCAGGTGACCACATGAGCATAGTCCAGCCTATACCGTCCTCCCGCCAAATGGAGACTGTGCACCTTCACTTTCAACTCTTTCATTAACTGCGAGGGGTTGCTTATGTAGTCCATTTGGAGCATTTAGGAAATCCCGCATGTCAACCTGCAAATCATTATACACGCTAAACTGAACCCTCATAGGCTTCAAAAGTACAGTCACAAAAGCAAAACATGCATACAACAAAACAGATTACATATGAGTGTAAGCAACCAAAAAGACGTAGGCCAAGAATTCAAGAAACAAGGAACAGACCACTTTTAAAAAGGGAGAAACAAAATCCAACTAGTAGAAATATTCTGGTAATCAATTGAAAAAGGTGCTGTGAACACAATAAAGATCCAAAAGGTTCAAACGTCGTACAAATAAACTAATGACGTTCAAAAGTACCAGTCATATTTGTATAACAGATTGAAAGATTGTAATGTTTCCAAAAGAAGCCGCACATCTCAGGTCCATTGTAATAAAACCTAATGTTTGTCAGTTTGTGGTATCAACAATGTATGAGTAGTGTTGGACGCCCGTAACTGTTTCATTTACATCTTGGCCAGTGAACTACCATGGCCTTTCTCCATTAGAGAAAATCCATACTTGGGAACTATTGGAGCTCTCAGGTTGAAAGAGTTAGAGGTAAATGCAGAAATGGAGGACTTTTGCCCTTCCGGAAGAGGAAGCCTCAATCATATTCAAGCCACATTGCATAAGCCAATGTGAGGAAATAGGATTAGAGGGTTGTTTATGCAAATCGGTTTGCAAATTAATGGTTGATGGTTAGTAAGTATATAGGCATGGCTGATAAACACCTATCAGAATATGAAATATTAAGAAATCAACACACATTTGTAGACAATCCACAAAACCATTGTACGGGCTGGTTGTATCTAAGAAAATTACTTCCGCAACTTTGACTATAATGTTTGAGCTCTGAAAAATAAAATCCAGCAATACTTAACAGAAAATTACCCAATAGTTGCATTAGAAGCAAAAAATATTTTCATTGTTTTGTTTCTGATATAGGCATTCCTTTTACATTCCTCATTCGGCTAGTTGATTAGCTAACTAGATGTTGGGCTGTTTTTTCAGCCATTGAATTAGGATATTTTATTAGTTATTTGAGTAAGTTAATGTTGGGTAACTTCGTAAAACACCAAATGATCATGAGCTTAAGTATTTAAGTTACCATTTCTATTCTCATTCATTCATCATTCAATCAAACAAAGTTTCATGATTTGGATCACACCAGCTCTTTTCTTTATAAAATAATAATAATAATAATAATAATCAAATAATTAAAAAATGTATGAGAATTATACCAAACAAGGAATAATTAGTTAAACAAAAAAGAAAGGATGATGACTATTTGGAAAACAAATTACCACATGTCCCCATCTAGAACATACTTAGGGTAAGAAGTGAAAAACATCAAATTTAAGGTTTTTTGTATCTGAAATAAACCAATAAAACAACGAACTTCAAGAACTAAAATTCACAAAAATAATTTAATAAAAGAATGACAGAAAGCCTCAGCATCATAATGTCCACCATAACGGATTAGACATATTCTGCAACCTTATTGTATTGCATGCCCACCATTTCAAAATTTATAGGATAAAAATTTTCAGTAAACTTATAGTGCAAACAGCTATAAAATGGTTGCCAACCTGCATTGATCGCAACAATGCTTTCAAATCAGCATTCTCTGACATCAATTCTTGATTTTTTACTTCATAAGCATCCACCTGACCATAAGATATTTGTAAGAATATTTTAACCACTAAAAAGTCAAGCTCGTGCACAGAAACTTTTGAAAGGAGTTGTTCGCATACAATCTTTTTATAGAAATCATTATCAGTCTTCTTGCCATTCCAAGTTCCCCGTTGTCGCCCTTCTTTCTGCTCATATCATAAATTATAGATGCCTTCAAATTACTGGAATGATCCATTATCTGTAGAACATCAATAAATAACTAAAATATACCTGTAGCAAATTCATTATCTCCATTCCTGATCTAGATTCTTTCTTTTTCTCCATTAAGACTTGGTTTAGCCTTTCCTGCAGACATATAACAGCTTCTCCTTGTAAATAAATAATCTTCTCCAACAGAATCCAACCCTACCCTAGGACTGAAAAACATCCCAAAGATATCCCACCTGCAATTTGATGTACTCCTTTTCTTTCTTCTTCATCTCATGTATTTGTTGAGTTCTTACTTGCTTTGGCCACATAAACAGATAATAGCATCAATCCTTACATTATTTCATAAAAACTAGTATCTCACAGCATCCAACTACTCTAACCTGATTGCCAATAACCATTCTCTGAAACTCATCCTTTTCCTGCTGTAGCTTGTCAATTTGAGCTTTAAAAGCTGCCTTAGCTTTAGCTTCCTAATGGGAAAGAATTTCCTTGTTTAATACAAAATAAAGAGAGAAATCATAGAATTCAGAGAAGTTTCAAGATTTTACTGTTCGTGTAATTGTTGCAATCTCCCTATCTTTAGCTTGTATGACTGACTCTAGCCTCTCAACTTTAGTCTCCAATCTTGATATATCTGAAAGAAGTCTGCCACCAAGAAAATAAAGGGAAATGTGGACACATAGAAAGATAAATTTAAATTAGTATTTCAAGGTGCCATGATGTGAATTAGAATACGACACTCCATCATATAAATGGTCAACCAAATTTAAGAATGAAGACAAGCTACACATTCGATGCAAAGATGTGAATGTCCTCCAAAATATTAAGTAATAAGGAGCTAACCATTTAAAATCCAGGAAAAATAATTAAAATCTGCATAAACAGAAAGTTTTCTAGACCACTTCAAATGACTTAATAAAGAAAGGAACATGTTGACTGTTTGAGAGAGTATTATGCTTTATTTTCTCTTCTAGGGTTTTGTTAGATAAATCTTTCAGTAATTGAGAGCTATCATTGAAATGTACCAATTGGAGAAATCTTTTGTAACTCCCTTTGTTTTTGTAGGCTGATGTTAGTTCAATTTCACTTATCAATGAAAGTGTTTCCTACCAAAAGCAAAAAAAAGGGAGTACTCACAATAAATATCCATAACATAACTAATCAAAGCTTCTTTTCATGCATTTCTTAGCATAGCCATATGAATTTACTCATAATTGAAGCGTTCGGTAAGCCATACGCTACATTAATTAATTCTAGAAAATGCTGTTACCTTTGTCGCTGTTCATTAGCAGATTCCCTAAACTCAATATCACGCTGCCTCTGTTGAAGCAAGAAATATATACAATTGCAAGTCCTCGCAATCGACACCTACATAATTCGGTACACATATCACCAACAAACAAACAGAAAAGGAAAAAAATGGAAACCAGTTTATTTATAAAAAGGTTCAAAACAAACCGGATCATTCGAGAACAGATCAAGCGAAGCCGGAAATCCAAATGTGATAAGCGTCTGGTTCAAATACTTAGCGCAATGGTCCAAGTTAGTGACATCCGCAAATGTATAGTCACTGAAACACACAAAAAACCTCAAAGCATCAACTCATTTCGTCTATACACAGAAAAAGAAATGCAAATATAAACAGAAAAAGGTCCGGAACAAAGTGAAAGCCCTAAAATGCAGAGGAAACTGACCCGACCGAGTAGATAGACTGCGAAGATGGCTGAAAAGGAAGAAGCAGAACACAGAGAAACACAGAAACGGAATTAGACAAAAATGAAACGGTGTATCGCAATGTGCGAGTTAGTGAGGGAAATTACTCTGAGATCAAAGTCTGTTTCAGTCGCTGCCATTGTTGAAAGCTTCAAGAGAGTGAGAGAAGGAGTTATGAGACTGGTTGAAACATGGAAGGAAGTCGGATCAGGTGGCGGATAGATCCATGGAAGAGCGGTGGAGAAATTTAAAAGAAAAGTAGATACGAATTTTGGAGTTTGAAGAGAAGGGGTGGTAAAATTTTCCGTTAACGGACGTCGTTCCGTTTGTACTCGTACTCCCATGTGTATGATTTAACATAATCATGTGGGGGTGGCACTTCCTATTTTTGGAGAGATATATAAATAAATTGAGATTACATTTAAATAAAAAAAAATTAAAATAATTTAAAGTTACGATCTATAGTAATAAGGTATAACTTTCTTACCAATGACTCAATAATGAGAATTTCATGATTAAACAAGTTTAACTTAGAGTATTATATGTATTGTTTTTGTTAATCACAATAATTGATTCTTATAGAAATATAATTACTATCAATATAATTTTAAAACTACATTAGCATTAAATTAAGTCTTAGTATAACAAGTGAATGTATGGAGTTATAAACTTCTTAACTTAAAAAAAATAATTGTAGGTCAATTGTTGATAAACTATATTCACTTTGACATATATCATTAAAATATTATTTTGATATTTAGACACATGAATATGTCGGATTTTGTAGGAAGTAATTTTTTCATTAAATAGATTAAATTTTGCTAATAGATAAATTAGATTAGATTTCATATAATTATTAATTAATAGCTTTTGAGTGAAATATTCATGTGCTCAAATATGCTGATAAAATGTTAATGTATAGATACATTAACTATTTGTTTAACAATTTTTTTTTTTTATAGAGTGACTTTGGTAATAGATTTTTTTAATGCATGAAAGTAAATACCTGAATTTGAATATTTAAAAAAGATTAAATGTTGTATTGAGGAATTTTCTTTAAAAAAAAATGTTATATTGAGTGAAACTTAAAAGATTGAAATCATTTGTTATAGTAGATTATTAGCGGGGCTATTATAATTATAGCAATCAAGTTCAAATAATTAACATATATAGTATAATACAAATAGATTTTGTAAATATAGAAAATTGTAGATCAAATTCTTGAAGTCTATCAGTGATAAAATATATTATTGATGGAGTATATTTTACTCTACTTGCTATTCTTTTAAAATATTGTTATATACTAAATTATTAGTGCTAAAAATAATATCCATTGCAATTATCCTATTTTTTATAAGAACTATTCGAGTGAAGAAATTTGCATCCCAAATAATTGAGTCGGGTTTAAGAGATACCTCAACCTAACTTTATGCACACTTTTAACTAAAAATAGTATTTTACCTTTGGAAATACTCCGTTTATCTTGAGTTGAACATATGTACGTGTTTTCTACCAAATTGGCCAATCATTACCCTATGACAAATTTACTTAGTTTATTTTTTTTAATTATTTTACCACAAGATGTACCCAAATATGCACTAGATACTTGTACATCTAACCAAATCTCATAAATTACACAATTAATTCTCATCACATAAAAAGGTGAAAGAGATTTCTAACATATAAATTATTGAACTGCATTCAAATAGAAATGAACAATACTCATACAATATCAAAATCAATACATACATATTATTCATAACATTATCAGTTTTTCTAATGGTTGAGCCTACACATCTATTACAAATAAATTGCTTTAACTATTGAATTATCTTCACATTAGTATTATGTATTATACTCATACAAATTAAATAGCTTTTTAAATGCGAACATTCATAAACAACTCAACCATAAACAACAACAACCTAAGAAATAGTTGAGATAAACCACTCAAGCACAAAAAAACTCGTCTCATCAACTTCTTAAGAGAAAGAAGAAGAAAAGTTATCAAAGTTGCATAGAAAATTTCTGAAACTCAACCACCGCATGCGCAAGGTGGTGGACGGCACCATTTATTGACTTGGGACACCAAACAACTGATCCAACACGGGCCACCTTACACAAAGAAACTATCTCCTCAACAAAACTCGCAAGCTCCAAAAAAATCATCCTGGATCTATCACATTCACAAGATCAATACAACCGGACTTTATAACTAAAAGGGAGGACCAAAAGTGTTAACTTTAAAGAAAAAACCAGACAAACCTTCAATAACAACAAGGTCTTCAAGGTTTTTGATATCTCATTTGCATTTGATCTTGGCACAACCGATAAAAATTAAAGATCTAATAGAGACACACACGATCCAATTAATCTCACCCAAACCAAATCGATCATTCTAAGAAGTATCTGTATTCATCAAATATATAATTGAAAACAAGTGCATAACCAAATAAATGGGAGGAATGAAATTGAAGTAAACATTAATAAAAGTAACTATCCACATGTGTTGTCTATAATGTGGAAAAGTAATTAATTATTAAAAGTACCCATGATATTTTGTGGAGGGCATTTCGAGAGGATAATAAGTTTGTCATAATTCAACCATTCCTTCAAAGTAATGTTCTACCGTCTCATAATGAAAACTGAAAATATCAATAAACTAAAAATTTATACCCTACTATTTGGGAAGAGGTTAGGAAGTAATAATTTTTATATTTCTATTTTGTTCTTACATCATTTAATAATACAATGATCATTTTGTATGGAAAAGACTCATCTCAAATAGTCATGTCGTATTAACACCAATTTCATCTATTCTGTCTAAGATTTTTTAATTTTGAAATATACTAACTTTATTTTATAAAAGAAAATTTTGAAAGGCCACCTCCATTACCTTTCAAATAAACACCTACATTTGAAAAGTCGCATCAATTCAACAACGAATAATATGGAAATTGACACACCAAAAAAAATATAAGAGTTAAAGAGATATGTAAAAATTCTCTCTTATAACACATTTTATATACTAAATAGTGTATTACCACGTGCATTTATACTTATATGTTTTTTTTTTTTTAATTTTAAAATGACTTGATTCTAAAACAATTTAGACTAAATGTTAATATAGATAGTAAATTTATTATTAATTGTTAACTAAAAAAGAGATGAAATTTAATACCGCCACCGTAATAATGGAGAGGAGGTTACAAATGCTTTTTAAGTAATTTAAAAATTAAAGTAAACGAATATTTACTTTTTTATATAAACAAAATTATCTTAATTTAGGTATTGACAACCAGTTAATTTTTTCTGGCTTTAGTGTACCCTTTGCTTTGAACTAACACTCAGTTGTTTCTCTTGTTCAGTCTGTAAAGTTTGTGACTCGAACCTTAGAGTCCACTTTAAGGTTGTTTTATTCGACTTTGTAGTATTTGAATGTTGCATTTTTGTTTTAGGATCAAAATTTTCTCTGAAGGAGTTATACAAATGAGAACATGTTTGTGCTACACATGCAATTTTTTATTTAATTTAATGTTCTGTTTTCTGATCTTATTGAACGTCCTTGTAATAGTTTTCTATTTCTATCTAATGTATAAAATTGTTTGATTGAAAGTCATATTTCTTGATTTGTGAAAGTAATTTATTAGGTTGTTTGTTAACGATGTTATCGTAAAAGGTTTGTTTCTCGATCTAAGAGGTTTTGCAATTTTTTATTTACTTTAAAGTCTCTCTTACTATTAACCTCTAGGCTTCATTTTCGAACGGTTATGTATCGGTTACGAGTCTTATGATTTGGGGTTCTATACGAAAGTTTGGACAACTTCCTATTTCAAACAAGTTTCCTAGATTTGGATATGGAGTTTGTTTTTTGCTCATCAGTTAAGGATGATTCGTTCTTTTCAAGTTTGATTTTGAGTTTATGTTTCCCTTGTTTTCAAGAGATGTATTTTTTAATTTTAATTCGATTTTGGTTAATGGGTGTGGTATTGGCGTGTGGCTAGTGGAACCATGAGGAGAGGTTTATATAGGAGTTTGTTATGAAGAAGGTATGAATTGTTTCTTTTACTTATCAATCCTCTAGATTTCAATAGTATCTATTTGAATTAGCTTGAGTATTTGATCTCAATAGCGAGACATGAAAGACTCAAAACTTATTCCAGGTATGCCCAAATTTATTTCCATTTTTGCTCATATATGGTAGATTTTGTTGAGATATTCTCAACCCCTAAAGAGGTATTTAGAGTTGTAAGACGTGAGTGGATGTGTTTTTTCTTTTATCTCTATATATGATTTATATTCTTTCAAAAACATCCCTGCACATAATTGATGTATTTGTTGTGGGTTTTTTTTCCATATATGTATATGATTACCCCTTTATATGATTTATATTCTCTAATGGTTGCTTTCATTCTATTTGTTTTAATTTTGTCAAACATTATGGCTTAATAACTTTGACTGTGTCCTATAGGCTCAATTATCTCAAATACGACCAGTTTTCATGGCTGCTTCAGTTATGCCTATATATCTCCCTAGTGGTTCAGGTATTTTGGACAGTAGTTATTTTATGGTCAAGGAGGACCTGCGATGATTCCTTCCCAATTAGGCTCATTCTATTTGTTTTAGAGACTTTGATGGTTGTGTTAACTTAATACTTCTTCATCGGCATTTTTTAATGTGTTAAGATGTTCTTTGTACAAAATTTATGTGTTGTGTCTTTAATTACTAGGTAGTCACTTAGTGGTGTTGAAGTGTTTTTGTTTTCCAATCTTGATGAGTGAGTTTTTTTTTTTTTCTTCATTTGGAGATTTATTTGAGTTATTAAAATAGTCATGTTTAGGTTAGGTTTTGCCTTGCATTTAGGGCAATAGTTTTAACGTTTATTAAAATTTTCTTTATTTAATTAATTTACTATTGTTGGCATTCACATAATCATATATATATTTATTATAGGTGAATGGAATGCTATCTTACTCAAGCAAAGGAATCAAATATGATAGCTCAACTACACGATACTGAAATTTTGAACATTTGATGAATTTTTATTTTGTGAACAAATTTATGTTGGTGATTACATTCGGTAAATACTTTATTTTGTATCATTTGGATAACTTCTTATTTCTAGATAATTATTGACTACTTTATTTTGTAATGTTAATATCAGTTATGAATAAAAGTTCATGTTATTTAATGTGTTATGAGGTGTGGATTTAGCTAAAAATGAGTACTTAGAGTAAAGTTTATTAAAATTTAATTAATTTAAATGATATTTAAAAAATAAAATGATTTTATTTTTAACATTAAAAATAAATTATATATAAAAAATACTCGTTGAAAAAAAAGTTAGACCTTTTATAGCGATGAGTAAAAGCTATAACAAAATTTATATAGCAAAAAAAAGGCTATTAAAAGGTTATTATAATAATTGTAGTAATTAGAAAAGAATAAAAAACTTATTATAGCATAATATTAAAGTTCTAAATACAATATTATAGCGTTAATAAAATGTTATTGTAAGTTAACGATAGCATATTAGTTTAGCTATATAAACATACTATAACTTTAATAAAAGAAAATGCTATTAGATGTTTTTATAGCAACGTAAATAAGTTATACCTTTATACTCTATTATAGCATCCATTATAACTTTACAAAAACGCAATAAAAAGTCCCAGACTTTTAATAATATGGGCTATTAGGACTTTCAAAAAGGCTATAGAACGTCTTTTATAGCTTTTCTTGCGACCCAACTTCCTAGGACTCATACTAGGATGTTACTACATGCAAGCATAAATCTCAAAATGTCTCTCTCATAAATTTTAATTAAAATCAAAAGAATTTTATTAAATAAATAGTTTTTGTAAAATTTAAATAACTAAAAATCTTTGATTGAGGTCCCCCTGAAATATAAGTTCAAAATAAATTTCATGAAACTTTATAAATAAAAATTTCAAACAATGGAACTCTAAATTCAAACATAAAGGCTGGAATTTAAAATAATAAAACATGAAAACATGAGCAGAAGCATCTCCCTGGTCCTAAAGGCATGGTCACGAATTCCTTATATCATTCGTCGGTGTGTCCTTGCTCTTACCTAAAAGCATAACATAAGAAATGATGAGTATAAAATACTCAGTAAGGAACCACACTATCGGGGTCAGACTAAACATTTATGTCCAATGCAACATTCTAGTGGAACATGCAAAAACCTATACTTATCATGGATGAATACCGTCGGTGAGATGTACCCACAAACCTCTGGTGAATCCCGAAGGAGATCACTAACCTCTGATGAATCCTGAAGGAGATACTAATCTCTAGTGAAATCCCAAAGGAGATTACTAACCTCTGGTGAAATCCCAAAGGAGATCACTAACCTTAGGTGATTCCTGAAGGAAATGCAAACCTCTAGTGAAATCCCGAAGGAGATGGTGAATCCTGAAGGAGACACTAATTTCTAATGAATCCCGTAGGAAACACAAACCTCTGGTGAAATCTCGAAGGAGATCACTAACCTTTGGTGAATCCTGAAGGACACATAAATCTCTAGTGAATCCCAAAGGAGACATTAATCTCTGGTGAATCCCGAATGAGACACCAACCTCTGATGAATCTTGAAGGAGATACTAACCTCTGATGAACCCGAAGAAAACACAAACCTCTGATAGGTACATGTCTACGGTTAGAGGATAACTATTACTAACATAAATATCATTCATCATAAAATAGAGTCCCACACATAACTCATAATATAAAGCTCATTCATCCTCATACATGTCATACGAGATCTAGATCATGTTCATACATTGTTGGAAAATATCTTATAGAATAAGATCATGCCCATCCTTATCACATACATGACAGTCATATGTTCATATTTCCTCTCTAATCAGGCATCATGATTCATACAGTCTTAAAACCTTCAAAATTATCCTTAATCTTATTGCTCGACACAAAGGTGCTTCCTGTAGTAAGATTACTTACCTTGGAATTAAGTCAAAATAGCTAGCAATTCAACTTCACAAACCTTGAATCGTGAATAAATCCAAAAACATAAACCAAAAGTAAATCAACATTTATGGCATAATTCCAATCACAACTTAACCTGAATATCTCCAAACAATTTACCCAACATGTGGTTTGATCCAAAACTACTTCGAAGCTTCAAAATTAACACGATCCAACAACTATATCACCAAAATCAACATTTAACTCTAATGGACAACAAATTTATGCCTTCTAATCCAAATCACCAAAATCAACATTTAACTCTAATGAACAACTTTATGCCTTCTAATCCAACCTCCAAAAATTACAATTAAAACAGAAGTTAAGCTGACACTTAGTGGGTACTCAAAAATTCTCAACAAAGATCCTAAACTTACAAATAAGAACGACGAACAATTTTAATCTTGTTGGAAAGTACCTTGAGAGTCTGTAAAACCCAATTTCGACATCAAAACACTATGGGTGAACCAAAACTTGAACCAAAATTTGATGGATTTTCAAGATATTCTAAGAAAACACATAAAATACCAAATAACTTACTCAAAATATCAATTCTTGCAACAATGGCGCTAGCAGTGATGGCAATCATAGACGGACAGCGGGTATTTCTATCGAATGACGCAAATTGTTTAGGCTAGCGATTGGTAGTGAGGGTCTTGCATGAGGAGGGTTTGCGAGAGTGAGAGAGAAGGGGGTTTCCAGTTTTACAGATTCTATTAATCAATAATTATAGACAAACTAGAGCTCCAAACAACAATCCAGCTGTTCAAAACGAGACCCTATATGTCCCGAACTGACAGACCAATTTCAGCATGATCCAACAGTTCAAACTTTGGCAATTGACAATTTTGTAGAAGTCATTGCTAAAAACTAAACTATTGTCTTTTTCTCTGATGTTCTGCCTTTTTTCACTCTCCTTTAATTTCAAATATCCCAATTCTTTCTATTATTTCAGATTTTAAAAAGATAAATCAAATATTTTTCACAATATCTCCAAAATCTTCAAAGATTCTATCAAATTAATAAATCAATTAACTTCTCAAATTACCTTAATTTAGGCTCCAAAAACCAAAACTAAAGGGCATAAAATCCATCAATTTGATATAAATTAAATTCTTTCAAATATTTAAATAAATTTTAAACCACATAAAATTAATTATCTCCTCAATTATTTTAAGTTGACTCCAAAATCCAAAAACCAAAGGAAATTAAAGCCCAACAATTTAAGATAATTTACCCCAATTTATTCAGAACTTAGGATGTTACATGTTGATTATGTTTTGAGATTGATTTATTATAAGTTGATATGTGTAGTGCATATTTGTTGGCGTACCTTCCTATCCTCTTTGAGATGTCTTGCAACATGCTAAGACATTTTCAAGGATATTGTAATGTGAAAGCTAGTAGATTCTACATAATATTTTTTTTCCTTATTTGTCAGCGGGTTTCTGCAAATTTCTGTTGAAAATGTCCTAGAACTCGCAGTTCGTAAATTTCATATTAAATATTCTATTTGTCAATAAAATATTATTGAGTATCTTATTCGATAAAGTTGTTGGTATGCATTCTATTATGAAAACCCAATAAACATATCCATGGCTATAGTATGTATACTTTAACTCTATGTGGTGACATAAAGAAGATCAAGTTAATAGTATATAATCTAAATGGTCTATAATTATATGGATGAAATTAGGTATCTCATCATGGTAACATTATTGGATGCGGCCCATTTTGTATAGGTAATACAAATGATGTGATCCACAGATCATTCATGTAGAGACTGAGTGAGGGTATCCTATGCAATGAGTTTACATAAAGACTGGACCTCGAAATAGTCACTTTTTTTTATAACGACCGTTTATTGTTAAAACTGACTATTTCATACTAAAGTAACCTAAGATAACTCGATCTTAATCCTGAGCTAGCTTTGAGCTCCTGTTTATTCAGGATTGTCCTTTGATCTGCATGAGTGAGAGTAGTCCAACAACACTACTCAATAAGCCTTCCATTTTGGGGATAAGACCGGATAAATAGTTGGGGACATAACCTTACAAGATGGAATTCACTCCTACTCGTCTTAGGGTTAGCAAATAGGTTGTTCTCTTAAGTGCTGACTCCTGGTCATGAACAATCGGGGCCCGCCCTCTCATGATAGAGAGGGACATGATTCATAAGTGGTATTATGAATTAGTTGTTCATTAGAGGGTCAATGGAAGCTTAAGAAACAAGATGTATTTACATGGGTAAAACGATAATTTTTGACCCAGCTGTAAATACGACGACCTGTGAAGGATCGACTTACTGATTATGGTTAACATGGATAGAAATATATCTACAATGAGAAGAGTGCAACTATCGAGCTATAGTGGTGTATCTTGATAGTTAACGAAATGTAATTAAATCGGTTTAAAGAGTTTAACCAATTGATTACAAATCGTTGGAGCTCATGAAATGTAGGTCCAGTAAGTCCCTCTACTAGCTCATAAATTGAAATAATAAACTGAGTATTGATTGGATGAATTTTGAATTTAGGGTTATGAATTTGAAATGTTCAAATTCGATTTCAGGGTTTTCAATTGATTATATACGATGCAATTAAAATGTTTAATTTAGTTGAAATGAAAATGAGATTGGAGAATCAATTAATATTTAAATTATGATTTAAATATGAAATTGAATCATATTGGTGTTTTATTAATTTAATATTAAGATATTAAATTAATTAAAAAAATTGAAATTAGTTTTATTTAAATTAATTACTTTTGAATTAATTTTATAAAACTAAATATTAAATAAAATAATTTTATTTAAAAGAAAAATCAATTTCATGGAAATTGATTAGAGTTATTGGATTTTTCCCAAAAAATTGGAAAAATCCACTAGCATCTTTTGGGTGGTTAATCACCCAAATCCACCATTAAATCTTAAATCAATTCTAGGTAGGAGCTGCCCTACATGCAGTCATGTTCTAATGCATGAAATCAGTCTATAAAATGAAGTTTCATGCATGGAATTGAAGAGAACTGTTGAGTTGTTTTTCTAAGTTGTTGCAAAACTGAAACTCTACTACACTCTCTTAAGTTCATCATCAATTCAGCTAAATTCGAGTGTTTCCACCATACATTCCTTCTGGAGCATAGTGGAGAAGATCTTGTTGGTGGTTTATCTGAAGAATCAAGCTCAAACTTATGAAAATTCTGCTGAATTTGGGGAGAGAACTACAAAGGTATTGTCTTGTTCAAACCCTCTTATGAAAACCTCATGAGTAGCATATTTAAAACTCAAATTAAGTGTAGTTTAAGTGCTTATTGATTATGAATTCTTCCATTGCATGTTTTATCATGTTGGATGGACACAATCATGTAGCAGAAGAAATTAAGATCCATAAGCATTCTAATTCATTAATTTTGGTTGAAAAGAAACAGGCTAAAAACAGAGTATAATGGGTTTCATGAACATACCTTGGCCGAACCAACGAAATCTCTATTTTCAGCTGCAAAAACCTCCAAATTCTTGTGTAGACCACCACAAGATCTTCCTTACTATCCTCTTGGTGCTCTAGATTGAGTTGTGAGACTCAAAATAAGCTGGAATTAAAGGGAATATGGAGAAAGCTCACTGAACAAAACCCATTGAAGGACACCTTCTTTATTCGAATTTTTCAGCAGAAATTCAGTCGGTTCTCATGCCTTTCTTCACTTCAATCTCTTCAATATATTGTAGACTATCATGCAAAGAGATGTGTTACATGGGATGCAGCTCATGCTTGGAGTAAAGCAAAGGAGGAGGTGGGTTCCAAGTAAGCTAGTTTGAAGATGAAAAACCCATTTTTTCAAGTTTGTGTAATTTTCTAATTTCCAAAAATCTTTTTTGTATTTTAAATCATATTTTATTTCTAAAATAATAATTTATTAATTTTACAAATAATTTCATAAATTAGTTTTCCAACAAAATTAAAAATAATTATTTAAACAATTTAAATAATTCTAATTAATTTAATGTCCAATATTAAATTAATTTTTACACAAAAACATCTTCATATATTTAAATCATATTTAAATATATTTTCTCCAATTCCTTTTGATTCTAATTTGAACGTTTCAAATTAACTTATCACGCTACTCTAGAGCTATCCATTTCTGAGCTAGTAGGGGGACCTCATGGACCTACAGATCATGGGCTCCAACATTTTGAGATTAATCGGTTAAACTCATTAGACCGATCTAACCCCCATTCGTTAACTAAGGGATCACTCCACTAAAGCCCATATTTGAACTCCCCTCACTGTAGATATATTATGTCCACTTGATATAACCATGATTAGTAAATTAATCCTTCATAAGTTGTTCATAATAACGGCTGGGTCAAATCTCTGTTTTACCTCGAAATTACCTCTTGTTCTTCAAGTCCCCACTGATCCCCTAATGAACACTTTTTTTGTGATCCAATCACAAAATTGAGTCCCTCTCATTCCAAATGAGAGGGCGGGAACCCTCGTTCAAGCCCCAGAATCAGCACTTAAGAGAACAATCTCTGTACTATCCCTAAAGCTGGTAGGAGTGAATTCCCTCTTGTACCCTATGTCCCCAGCTATCTATCTAGTCTTACCCCTGAAATGTCAGTCATATTGAGCCGGGGTTGTTAAGCCAACCCTCACCTATGCAAATCTAAGGGCAATCCCAAATAAATAGAAGTTCATAGTTAGCTTAGGATTAAGGTCAAGTTACCTAGGTCATCGCTTTGAAATAGTCAGTCTTAAACAGTAAACAACGTTATAAAGTAAGAATGACTCATTTCGTGGTTCGATATTGTACAAACTCTTTTAAACAAGGACACCCCCACTCCTCATGTCCAACATGAACGAATTAGGATCACTTCGTTTGTAGCACTTTACAACTCCTTATAACAACTACAGAGCAGGCCGTATCTAATAGTGTTACCAGAATAAGATACCCAACCTTATCCATGTACTATAGATCATTTTGACTATTTACTCGAACTTGATCCATCTTTGTGTCTCCACATAAAGTTTAAGTACTCATCCAATAGTCAAGTGACTTTTAGGTTTATTGGATTTCTATTCAAGCAATAGATCTATTCAATAACACCTTTATTGAATTTTTAGAATAAGCTCCATTGTTTACATACCACGAGTTTTAGGACATAAAACCCAACATATTACTTCTTCAATTGGAATCAGAGCATGATTTAAGCACTTAACTATTGTTAATTTGAGTTTGGTGGGTGAATTTCTAAGCATGTTTGAGTTTGTGACTGATATGGTTTAAATTCAACTTTGGCATTTAAATTCTCTTTGATTCCTTAGTTAAATTTGTAATTGGCTCTTGTTTAATGAGGTTATATGTATGCTCAAGAGTTTGTAATTTATTTGGAGTCATTAGAGTTGAAATTAAGTTGTAATTGAAGAAATAAGTGAAGAAGGTCGAGTTGCAGAAAACTGGATCGTGAGCTTTTGCTCAGGCAGTGTTGCAACGCTGCCCTTGAGCGTCGTGACGCTGCTCATAGACGAGTGAGGAATGAGTTTCATCAAGGAGCGAGGATCTTGTTTTTCTTTCAACTAGCCATTGAGGATTGAGTTTCAATTGAACCAGACGAGTTTGACCAGCTTGACGAGCGTTGATCGATCGAGGAAACGAGTACTTGTCCAATTTGACGTTCGAATGAGTGAGATTTTAGCCGGTTCGACCGGTTCCCTTCTTGTCCAGTTCGGTTCAGCTTCCAAAGGGTTTTGGCTGGTCCGATTCAAGCGGTTCTCCCCACTTTGAAGCTGTTTTATTATACAATTTTGTAATAATTTAGTATTTTATTTGTCTAGAATGCCAAAGTTGAACCATATTAGTGTTATTTAATTATTTTATGTATGTGATATATATTATTTTTTAATTAAAACAGGTTTATGCATATTGTATACCATTTAGATTTAAAAACCCACTATAGGTAAACACGTTACATGCATTATTGTATGTTATAATTAGTTATAATATATAGTATGCATGTTTTAGGGTTTGTTAAAAATTAATGTAATTGTTATATTGATTTTGAATACCTTTGAAGCATGTTATGGCATGTTAAAACATGTTTATTTCATAAGTTTGTTATAAAATGAAATTAGACTTTAAAATCCATAACAAAGATAAACAACTTGCTCACTTAGGTTAACAACTAGTTTTAACAGTTAAAATAGACTGTTACCTTATAAAATTTGGTTACAAACTCAAATCACTTCATAAACCTATCTAAGGCTGGGGGTACTTAAGTTGACGGTTTATGTAATACCTCATACCTGGGGATTATGATCGAAATATTGAGTGTTGTTAACTGATTTTATGAGCTTGCGTGAGCGGTGTGAGGTTTAAAACTGGTTTAAACATTTAGACATGTAGGTTAATATCCAAATGTTATACTTGGATAAAAATCACATAGACTTAGGTTGTTTAAAGTTAGTAGTTTTTTGAACCTAAGTAAACACCCAAACATTTAGAACACTTCAGTGGGAGATTAACAACATATTCCATATATAGTTATTAGCTCTCATGTCCCCAAGAGTTCACACCGTAAAATCCATGCTCGGCTTCGTGTTACTTTTATCGCGACTAATCCATTTGAAAAATGTTTGCATGGGTCAAGAACAAGGTGAATAGGGGAAGTAGTTCATAGTAAGTGGGCAAAGGAAATGTGTCAACATTATCCTACGGTCCCCTCCATTAGTTTGAATTGTGAGATTTCTATGTTACACCTGTTGTCATTTTTAGGCGGCACTAGCTAGTCGTTAACCATGGTGATCCCTACGGAGGGTTGTAACATAGGATTCGGAACAACCCAAGCTTAAGAAATGAATAAAGTCTTTCTGTCTTAGATATTGTCTTCCACCTTGGGGGCATATTCATAACGTTCTATAAGATCTGAAAATGACGGGTCACAGTTACAGGAATTACTAATTGTTATTAAAGATCTTGATTGAAAACGATAACCAAATGAACTATAGGAATAAAGAGTTATTCTGATATAGTATTTGGTTAGGATTGTCTTGCTTCAATAAAAGTTTTTTTTACTGCCCCATGGTAGAAACTATTCTGAATCATTGAAGTATCGTTGCAAAATAAATAAAGAAAAATGGGTACTTTATTTCTTTGCTTAAAATTGGATTTAGATGCATAAGTTTAATAGAATTTGTTTATTTTTTTCACCAATGCCAAATTCAATCATACAACTGCTCGCTTTCAATAAGTTTAATGGAGAAGGATATTCAAAGTGGAAATCCAACATAAATACGAGATTAGTTGTGGATGATCTGAGGTTTGTGTTAACAGAGGAATGTCCTCCAATTCCTAGTACAGCAGCAAACCAAAATGTTCGGGACATCTATGATCGGTGGGTTAGGGCTAACAAAAAAATTAGGGCTTATATCTTAGCAAGTATATATGATGTACTTAATAAGAAACATGAAGTAATGCCCACTGCCCGTGAAATAATGGCGTCGCTTTAGGAGATGTTCGGGCGACCGTCATCTTCCGTTCGACATGAAGCCATTAAGTATGTTTATAGTACTCGCATGAAAGATGGTACCAATGTCAGAGAACATGTTCTCGATATGATGGTCCATTTTAATATTGCTCAGGCTCATGGGGCAACGGTAGATGAAACCAGTCAAGTCAGTATGATATTAGAATCTCTTCCGAAGAGTTATCTACCTTTTTGAACCAATGCTGTTATGAACAAAATTATTTACAATTTGACTACATTGTTAAACGAACTGCAGATGTATCAGTCTATGATGAAACTTAATGAAAGTGAAGTAAATGTTATTTCACGACCTAAAAAGTTTCTCAAGGAATCTTCGTCTAGAACAAAACCTGTTGATAAAATGAAGTCTGCTCCTTCATCTTCAAAAGACAAAAGTGTACAAATGAAGAAGAAGGATAAAGGGAATAAGAAAACCATTGCAAAGAAAAATAAAAAGAAAACAAAGCTCCTAAAGGGAAATGTTTCCATTGCGTAG
Source organism: Benincasa hispida (assembly GCF_027475165.1). Lineage (NCBI taxonomy): Eukaryota > Viridiplantae > Streptophyta > Magnoliopsida > Cucurbitales > Cucurbitaceae > Benincasa > Benincasa hispida. The sequence goes on from NC_143483.1 coordinate 37,681,220, forward strand.
AGGATGTGCATTGGAAACATAACTGCCCAAATTATTTAGCAGAAAAGAAAGCGGAAAAGGTGAACCAAGGTAAATCAGATTTACTAGTAGTTGAAACATGTCTAATGGAGAATACTTACCTAACCTGGATATTAGATTCAGACGCCGCTAATCATGTTTGCACTTTTTTTTATAGGAAACTAGTTCTTAGAAACAACTTTCTGAACATGAAGTGACTTTCAAGGTGGGAACGGGAGAAGTCATTTCGGCTTATGCAGTGGGAGATATCAAGCTATTTTTTGTAGAATCTTTCATCTTACTTAGAAATGTATATTATGTAAATAAGATGAAAAGAAACTTAATCTCCATTCTTGTCTGCTAGAAAATATGTACATAATATCTTTTGAATCTAATAAAGTGTTTATTTTTTCAAGAGGTGTTCATATTTGTTCTGCAAGACTCGAAAATAACTTGTACATATTAAAATCAACTGAAGTAAAGGCTATTCTAAATATAGAGATGTTTAAAATGTCTGAGACTCAAAATAAAGATGAAAAAATTCTCCTAACGCTTATCTTTGGCACCTCAGACTTGGTCACATTAATCTCAACAAGATTGAGAGATTGGTTAAAAACGATCATCTAAGTCAGTTAGAAGATAGTTCTTTACCTCCATGTGAATCATGTCTTGAGGAAAAAATGAAGAAAAGATCTTTTGCTGAAAAAGGTCTTCGTGCCAAAGAACCTCTCAAACTTATACATTCAGACCTATGTGGTCTGATGAATGTAAAAGCACGAGGAGGGTATCAGTATTTTGTCAGTTTTATTGATGATTACTCTAGATATGACTACATTTACTTAATAAGTCACAAGTTTGAAACTCTTGAAAAGTTCAAATAATTTAAGACCCTGAAAAATTTTTAAGTAAAAGAATTAAAACACTTCGATCTGATCGAGGTGGTGAGTATATGGATTTACAATTCCAGAATTATCTAGTAGATCATGGAATTCAATCCCAGCTCACAGCACCTGGAACACCACAACAGGTATTGCAGAAAGGAGAATTGAACCTTATTAGATATGGTCCGATCAATGATGAGTTACACTCAGTTACCTCAATCCTCATGGGGGTATGCAGTATAGACTGCAGTATATATTCTGAACATCGTTCCTTCAAAAAGTGTTTTCAGAAACACCACATGAGTATGGAAAGGATGCAAAAGTAGTTTACGTCATTTTCGTATTTGGGGTTGTCCAACACACGTGTTGGTACATAATCCTAAAAAACTAGAGACACGTTCGAAGTTATGCCTCTTTATGGGATACCTAAAAGAAATAAAAGGAGGATTATTATATGATCCCCAAGAAGATAAAATGTTTGTATCGAAAAACGCTACATTCTTGGAAGAAGATCATGCAAAAATAATCAACCACACAGTAAACTAATACTATAAGAAATGACCAAATATACTATAGAAACATCAACAAGAGTTGTTGATCAAGCTGGTCCATCAACAACTGTTGTTGCCCCGTCATGTCCTTCTCAAGAGTTGAGTATGCTTCGATGTAGTGGGAGGGTTATTCAGTAATATGAATGCTATATGGGTTTAATAGAAACTAAAAACATCATACATAATGATAGTTTAGAGGATCCATTAACCTTTGAAAAGGCAATTGAAGATGTTGATAGGGAACAATGGATAAAAGCCATGGACGTTGAAATGGAGTCAATGTACTTCAATATTGTCTGGAAACTTGTAGGTCAACCATATGGGGTTAAACCTATAGGTTGCAAATAGATCTACAAAAGAAAACGAGACCAAACTGCCAAGGTGCAAACCTACAAAGCCAGACTCGTGGAAAAAAGTTGAAGAAAGTTTTTCTCCTGTTGCCATAATAAAATCTATAAGAATACTTTTATCCATTGCCACATATTATGATTATGAAATATGGCAAATGGATGTCAATGAAGCTTTTCTGAATGGCCATCTTGATGAAAGTATTTTTATGTGTAACGACCCGACCCCCTAGGACTCAAGTTAGGCCGTTACTAAACACATGCATGCATGAAACTTAAAACGACATCCTTTTACAGTGAAATAAATGCTAAATAAATGAGGTAAATTCAAAAGACCATCATTAAATTCAAATATGTAAAAAAAAAAAAAAAACAGACGATAGGGTACCCATAAATCATAAATGATAATAAATAGGTCTAAAAACATATCTGAATAGTAAGTTTCAAACATCAAAACTAAAAGTTGAAAAAAACATTAAAAAAATCTAAATATCATGAGCGGAAGCATTAAAACTTGTCCGTGGCTTGATCACGGATTTCGCATGTCAATCGTTGATGCATCTGTACCTTTACCTAAAACAGCACATGAGAAATGATGAGTATAAAATACTTAGTAAGTAACCCCACTATTGGGGTCAGACTAGGCATCTATGTCCTCTAGATGCCTACGTCTGGTGGAAACATATAAACTTCTTTAGTCCTCATGGGACGCATACATACGTGAAAAACTTATTTTTATCATACTATAGTTAAGTATGCCCACTACCTCTAGTAAATCCCATAGAACCCACAACCTCTAGTGAATCCCAAAGAAAACACAACCTTTGGTGGATCTCGAAGGAAACCACCACATCTAGTGCATCTCGAAGGAAACACAACATCTAATAGGCATCTAACTAATCAGTAAGGACACTATCACAATCTCAACATCATAAGTATCACAACATGGTTCTATAACATACATATACACCTCAACATCATGGCTCTACAACATACATATACGCCTCAATTTCCTCATATCAAATACAACCTCATGGAATAAAATATCATCTCATGCTAGCATTCAAGTATCTACGTGCATAAATAAATCTTTCAGATCCTCATACAAGAACGTATATCGGTTATATTATACTTATCCATCTATCATGCTATTGTTCTGTCGTAATATTCATCTATCATGCTAACATACATCTAGTACCTGGCCCGTGGGCAGTTTTAGTAGTAAGATTACTTATCTCAAATAAAGTCTAAAAATTAATTCAAGCGAACAAACTCCTTTTCAGCTTTCCACAACTTTTGAATGAGATCCTAGAACATGGATAAAAATCGATCTTAACCTTTAAGCCCAATTTTTAAACATTAAATCATTCCAAGATTACCAGAACAACTTACCCAATAGTGGTTTGACCAAGATCACCTCAAAGTTCTAACACCAAAATTCTTGTCGGAATCAAACTCAAGTCGTTCGCCTCTAAATTCAAAACTTCTCCAAAACTTGAATCTAAATCCCAAAGTGTAGTTTGTTCCAAACTACCTTCAATCTATCAAACAAATGCCTCATCTAAGCAATTCAATAATAATGGTTAGAACGTCAAACAAATTCGAGAAACTACATTTTAATTCAATCCTTCCAAGGCTTAATATACTTACCAAAATGTTTTTGGGTCCAAAATTAGTTTTAAACACAAATCTGTTTGCAAACCCAACTTAATCCTGCGAAATGCCTGACAACACACTTCCACCTTAAAATTCCTCCAATGCTTGAATCTATGGCCCAAACATAATGGGTGTTAACAATTTTAGCCAAAACCAACTGAGTAACCAAAATCTTCAAGAAAATTCTAAAAGGCTCATATCTTACCCAAAACTTCACCACAAGCCAAAATTCGACGAACAGCGGTGAAGGAAGGAAATGATCGGCGAAGATCGATGGCTGGGCTTGGACGACAGAGAATTCGATGACAGCTGGGTGATAACGGACAAAAATGCACGTTATCATAGCGCTAAGTTATTAAACAATATTGGATTGCGTTGATAAAATATCGTCGCATGCGTTTGGCTCATTAGAACTATTGATTTTTGTATTTTTGTGCAGAATATGCATTAACGCAATGCAAAATTGCGATCATAGGAAATTATTGATTGAGCGAAACTTCACCGCAAGACTTTGCATTGGTCGTGCTCGCAAACATTCGCCCGAGAAGGATCACCGTAACTTGGTCAGTGCAACATGGTGGGCGCATCTGGGTGAAAGGCCAATTAAGAGTGATGGGACAGAAAGCTGATGACAGTCGAATCCAAATTAAGTTGACAGCCGATAACAGTCACAAAGTACATTCAGCTTTATCGGTAACAATCATTCGACGCATTAATTAGGAATTAAAGCTGTTCCATCTGTACAACCGGGAGAGAGAAGTCACCTTTCACTATTGATGCCCTATAAATACCAATTACATTCTTCAGAAAAGGGGTTGATCGGCTGACGAGTTAACCAGTTGCTCCTGCTCATAGTTTTCTTTTCCATTTTACGGTGGAGCGAGAGAAGAGTGGTGATGCCGGAGATCGTCCAGGGCAACTTGAGAGAGAATTGATGACTAAAAAAAAATAAAATGTTCTTTAAAGGATAGGGACAATATGAATATGAATTATACAAGCTCATGTCCCTGGCAACGGCGCCAAAAAATTGTTGACTAAAATTTATAATAATATTCTTTAACGCATATGGACAATGTGAATGAAATGAATGATGCTCTGTATGCGCTCAAGTGCATTTTGTGATAAAGACATTTTATGCGATACTACATTCTAAGTGTATGCGTTAATAGTGATATGCTCGTAGTATGCGATGAAGTAGTGCGTGTCACAAGTTTCCTTGTGCTGAAACCAAGTATAATTCCAATACAAGTTTCTCAGAATGATCCGAGGTCGAACACAGGGATTGTTGTCGTTAAATGCGATACTAATATGGTATATGCAACTGGGTTTTATAAAGAATAAAGAATTTGATTTGATAGAAATATAAATTGCGCTGAAGTAAAAATGTATTGAAAGTAAAATGCGTTGTAAATAAAATGCGTTGATAAAATAAATTCCTAAACTACTATGATACATGATACATGATACAGGGGTCGAGGACTAACCGTGAAGTTGTACAAAAGAATCGATGAATGCGAGGGCAAGTCTTATGAATGAGGTAGAAAGAGAAAGAGTAAAAAGTAAAACATCGCAAGTTCGTCAATTGCGTTAAGGATGCAACTAAGGTTCTGCTTTCCTTTGGCATACACCTTTCAGTGATCGGCCGCGTTCCTATATGTCTATAGTGAAACAGAGATGAAGGTGATGAACGCAAGGTTGTTTCCATCTCTGGAAATACTTCTCGCTTTAGTTAATGCATTCTTCCAACCTTCTCTCGATAGGCGGAATAATATCTTCACTTCTACTCTTATAGGTGAAGATGCCATCGAGCATGCTTTAGCTAAACTTAATTGATTCCTTGACACAGATTAACTCACTCGCTTAATTCTTGCTATTTACCCCAGGGATTAAGAACACATCATGGAGAAAATGGATGATAAATGTATGGAAAGAGACAGAGAGATGATAATGATGACGATGATAACATTTAATTCTAAAATTAAGCGTTTGATACATGTTTGTGAATGAGGGATTAAAAAAGATGAACACAAAAGATGAATTAGAGAATAGAAACAAATACGGAAAGAGTGTCAACGTCTTGACACAGATCCCAATCGAAGACTTGTGCTTTCTGGCGTATGAATGTGGTGGAGAGGAAAGCTTCCCTCTCAGGCTTGCTTTTCGGTAGAATCGATCTTTTGCACAGAGTTTTAGCTTTGGGAATCGGAAGAATTTTTTTTTCAGAGACTCACCTCTCTGCCTTGTCTCGTCATTCTCCCGAATTTACTCTGTAAGTCGCTTCAGACCAGCCTCTCTCCCTGTATCAATATATGCATCTGTATATATTTTAGCAAATTTGAGGAAGCTATTTATAGGCGAGATGTTGGCTCTTTGAATTTATGGTCCCCATTGTCTAATTATGGTAGTTTCTGAAATGGTGGAATGGAAAATTTCTTTCTATTTCACGACTAATCCGTCAGAATTGCACAACTAAAAGCTGTACACTTGTCAGAATCGTCCGCGAATGCGTTGCTCTTCACATCTTCGATCTATCGCCACATGCGGTGTTGTTTTACCGCATGTGGTTGAAATGCGTTGATCGCTAAAGCTCTTGATCGATTGTTGCATGCGTTGTCATTGCGTTGATCATCTCTTCATTCTTGATTGATGGGCACATGCGATGTAGATGTGTTGTACATTTTGTCTTCAAGCCATTAATGCATGCGGTGACCTATTTCCTGCAAAACAGAGACTGAAACATTCTATTTCACCATCGTAATGGTGTTAGTGGGTGTGTTTACGACATTTCATAATTTTCGTATTTCTTATCCAATTTTTATACTATGGACGCAACTTTCCTCTCTTTTTTGCTGCAATATCTAAATAAAACAGTATAAATAACTTGTATTTCTATAAGTTATCAAGAACCTTGGGGCGTAAGAGCAGAGAGTGGGCCGACTCTTGCGAGAGCGAGAATATCTTTAGAGCACGAGTAGAAACAGTGTAAACGCCTGGCAGCAAGAAATTGCTACCAGGCTTTTTATTATACTTGCATTGTTATTTGTACTTCATCTTTGTATCTATTCAATGGAAGTTCTATTTCTACATTTGTTCACTCTCTTAATACGTATAAGTAGCTAAACTAGTTGAATAGGTTGAGAAGAACTAAGCTAACATGACCTAGGAAGTTCATTGCTTGCGATTGTCTTGTTTTATGCCGTGCAAAATACCCTTTAGAGTTACTCGAGAGAGAGAGTCTAAAGAAAGAACCTAATGTCTCGAGAGAGCTAGGTTAGAATCTGGACTTGAAAGAACAAGATTAGACTTGCATAAACAAGAGATAGGAACTTAGAGATAAACTCTGTTTGTCAACTTGCATCGCATGCATCCTAGGAATAGGAATGATATTATGTGGTTGCATATTTGTGTGGATGTCATCTCTTCATCACATAAATAGGAATAGAGGTTTATGTGTAAACCCTATAGACTTATCGCATATTTATCGCATGCGTTCTAGCCTTAGAAGCCATGGTATTCGCACCGAGAGGTGGTTTACTATTGTATGCATGTTACGTGATCACAAGTATGAACGCATTCTAGGGAGTGTTAGCCGAAATCTTTCTCAACCCGTTCACCGCATATTCATCGCATTTCCCGTTTACCACCTTTTTTCAAACTCTACCGCATTTGTTATTTATTTTTAATCAACGCAATCAACAACCAAACACTTTATTTATTTTCCCGGTTACCGCAAAGTTTTCATAAAAAATTATCAACGCAATCTATTTTCACAAGTCCCTGTGTTCAACCCTAGACTTACCATAAAACTCAGAGGAATTTACACTTTAATTCCGCTGGGGAAACTTAAGTGCACAGCGCAATTCTATCAACGCATATCATCCGTATTTCCATTTAATAAAATAATGTATCACTGGGCTCGAATAGCGCTGGAAGAGGGAGTGGCGACCGAAGCTATTGACAATGGTCGGCTTGTGCAGATTTGATGCAAGAGAGGTGTGGTGCGACAATGGAGGCTAGGTCACGAACGATGGCTGGCTTCGTGTGGGTGTTGGCGGCGTAACTAGGGCTTCGTTCGACTAGACGCCACACGAGTGATTGCTAGAGAAGGCGACCGGCACGGCGGCTAGGCGGCAGAGGTCCGACAACTAGGGTTGGGGTTTTGTGTGAAATTGAAAACTCTGGTGCATGTGAACCCGAGACGGATAATAAGAACAAGGGAGAAGGAAGTTTTCGTGGGGAGGGTTCTCGGGCGGCGGGATGGGGAAAGGAAGGGGAAGAGAAAGAAAAAGAGAAAAAAAGAAAAAGGAAATAAAATATAAAAGGAAAATAAAATAAAATATTATATATTTATTTTATTTTATTCTTTTCCTATTCCATTTTATTCTATTAAATTTCTTTCCTTCCCAAAATTGAAATTAATTCCTACCATTAATTTCCAAAATGAATAATTTCCAACGTCGATAATTAAATTCCCGCAATTACACTTAAAGTCCAAAATTCCAAAAATGCCCTCAATTAATAAGAATTACTGATATAATAAAATTTTTTAATATCATTATCTACTGGCATGCACAAACGTCTCTGATAGAGGAGACCACCTTTCGCTGATACCGAGAATTCGCCATCCTGGCCTGACTCCACCCCACGAACTTTCTCCTCCAGATAAGGGTCACATCGTTGCGCCTTAATAATTCTCTACCTTAGACTCGGTTGGACTGACAACTGTGCTAACTGTGCCGTGACCTTCCGCACTGCCACTGCAATCTCTGTCCGCTCTAGCTCCTTAGATAAATGAGTCTGTCTAGTAATGATGGCTGTTGAATGAGCCACCTTTCTTCTTAGGGCATCTGCCACTACATTTGCCTTTCCTGGGTGGTACAAAATTTTGCAGTCATAATTCTTCACCAGCTCTAACCATCGTCTTTGCCTCATGTTCATCTCCTTATGAGTGAAAAAGTACTTTAAACTCTTGTGGTCTGTGAAGATCTGTATCTTCTCTCTATATAAGTAGTGCCTCTAGATCTTGAGAGCGAAAATCATTGTTGTTAATTCCAAGTTGTGTGTGGGATAATTCTGTTTATGCTTCTTTAACTGACGTGAAGCGTAAGCAACTACTCTGCTTTGCTGCATCAATACGCATCCTAACCCTTTCTTTGACGTGTCATTGTAAATGACAAAACTACTTGATCCATCTGGTACTATAAGAACTAGGGCTGAAACCAGCCTCTGCTTGAGATCTTGGAAATTCTCACAAGCCTCATTCCAAATGAAAGGGCCTCCCTTCGGGGTCAACTGAGTCAATGGGGTGGCTATGCGAGAGAAGTCCTTTACAAATTGTCTATAGTAGCTTGCTAACCCCAGGAAACTGCTCAACTCACTTACTGTGGTTGGACGAGCCCAACTCATAACTGCCTCAATCTTTGCAGGATCCACAAAGACTCATTTCTTATACTACATGCCTTAAAAAGGACACCTGCCTTAACCAAAACTCATATTTAAAAAACTTAGCATACAACTTATTGGCCCTCAACGTCTCCAAAACTTTCCACAAATGCTTGTCATGTTCGGCCTCTATCTTGGAATAAACCAAGATGTCATCAACAAAAACAATCCAAAAGGTGTCGAGAAATTCCTTGAACACCCTATTCATTAGATCCATGAACATTGCTGGGGCATTTGTCAGATCGAACGACATCACTATGAACTCATAATGCCCATACCTCGAACGAAAAGTTGTCTTGGGTATGTCACTGTCCTTTATTCTCGACTGATGGTATCCTGATCGGAGATCAATCTTTGAGAACATCGGAGCTCTCTGCAACTAGTCGAACAAGTCATCAATCCTAGGGAGTGGATATTTGTTTTTTATGATCACCTTGTTCAGCTCTCTGTAATTAATACACAAACGTAATGATCCATCCTTCTTTTACACAAACAAAATGGGTGCACCCCATGGTGACACACTAAGGTGTATGAAACCCTTGTCCAACAACTCCTGCAACTGGACCTTAAGTTCCCTCAACTCTACTGGTGCCATCCTGTATGGAGCTTTCGTAATGGGGGTTGTGCCTGGCTCAAACTTAATAGAAAAATATATCTCTGGCTGTGGGGGCAGTTCGAGAAGATCCTTTGGAAAAACGTCTGGAAAAGATTCTACTATTGGCTTTGAAGTAAAGGTGACTTCAGCCTCTCTAGTGTAAACCACACTGGCCATAAAGCCCTAGACTCCTTGGTCAAACAGTCTACTGGTCTTCAATGCTGAAATCACTTTGGGTAGGACCACGGTCCTAACCCCTTTAAACTTAAAACTGGCTCCTGTAGGAGGGTTAAAGATGACTTCCTTACGGGAGGAATCTATGCTGGCATGATTAGCATCTAACCAATCCATGCCCTGTTGGGATTGGTGTCCTAATTGTCCAAGAATCTCGTTGTTTTTAATTATACACATTGTTTTATGAATAAAATAATTGTTATTTCATCTGGCATTTACTAATATCCAATAAACAAAGCTCCATGGTTATCTTATATAAACTTAAGCATGTATATGTGATATACAAGTGGATCATGCCTTACCTAGATAGGTCTGTAGTATAAGGATTAAGGTGGGATACCTAATCCTGGTGACACTACGGGTACAGCCCGCTTTGTAGAGGTTTGCAAGTGTTGTAAACTACTACAGATGGTAGATCCTGACCATTCATGTGGAGACATGCGAGCGGGGGTGTCCTATACAAAGAATTTATATAAGACCGGACCAAGAGATGACTAGACTCTGTATATAATGCCGTTGATACTAGAGACTTACATCTCACCTAAATGACCATAGGTGACACGACCTCAATCCTGAGTGTTTTGAAAACTCCTGCCTTTGAGGGCGGTCCTTTGATTAGTATGGGTGAGAGTGGCCAGATTGCCAACTTAACATGCCTACCTTTTTGGGGACTTGTTTAATTTGGGAACTGGGAACTCAATATACAAGATGGAATTCACTCATTTCCCAAAGATGAGGTGAGTAGAGAGATTGCTCCCTTAAGGGCTGATTCCGGGGCTTGAACATAGTGGCCACAGCTTCTCTTTGGAAGAGAGGACTCGGTCATAGTAGGACTATGACTTATGTTCATTAGAGGGATCAGTGGTACTTAAGAAGTTAGATGTAACTATAAGAGCATAACGGTTATTGGCCGAGTTGTACTTACGAGAGATCTATGAAGGGTTATCGCATTGTTGATTGGTTAAGATGAACACATAATATCTATGGTAAGGAGAGTTCAGCTGTCGATCTTTAGTGGAGTGCCTGACAGTCAACGAATGGTGGATCCCGTGACTAAAGAGTTTAGTCAGTTGTTCACGTACCTGGGGAGCTTCGAGCTACAGGTTCATAAGGTCCCCTTGGTAGTTTAATGGATTCAAGTTGAGGATCGTTCTTGGTGTTGATTTGAAATGTTCAAATTGACAAGAGGTAATTAGATTATATATGATATGATCGGTATGTATGAGATCTGATAACTGGTAGGAATATACGTTATTACAGCTCAAACAAGTAAAACAATGAGAGAATGCGACAGTAAAATAAGCAATATCATGTCCGAAAGCGCTAAACTGAAAGGAATTGCGATCGCAAGCACGCATCGTATAAAAAACAGTTAATTTACTTATTTTGTGCAGAAACAATGCAATGGCGCATATGAAATTGCGATCCAAAGGAACAAGGCATCAACGTGCTTGAAGATTGCAATCGCAAGTCATGCGATCATGAGAAGTTTCTTAAAAAGGTGGCCGCATAAAGACTGCATATCAAGGAACAATGCGATGGCGTATATGAAGTTGTGATCCTGAGGAATAAGATGTCAGTGCGCTTGAAGATTGTGATCGCAAGTCATGCGATCGTGGGAAGCTTCTTAAAAAGGTGGTCGCATAAAGACTGTGCATCAAGGTGACAACATAATAAATCATGATGGGATAAAAAGTTGATAACGGTTGAATCCAAATTTAGTTGACAAGTCGTTAAAATCCACACTGTAGCAAGTACACTCAACTTTCGTTGACCATTAATCGGTGCATCAAAGTAGGGGAATTAATGCCGCTCATCATTGCAATCATTTGCAAGAAAGGCTGCTTCACCTTGAGCTTATAAATACCGAAGGCCACCAGTGAAAAAAGGGTTACGAGCTTAGGAGTTAGATAGTAGTTAGTCTGTTCACGCACGTACTTGTACAGATACTTGATGCGTGCAAATTGTGATGTGATTTTTGTGGTGATGTGTGTTATGCGGTGATATTAGCCTTATTAGGTTTCCTGGTAGGTCCAGGTCGAACACAGGGACTACTAAGTAAGTATGCGACAGTCACTTTGATTCCTTTGCGGTGGTAAAAACAAATGAAGTGGATGGTGTTTTGATTAAAATTTTTTCCTATGTGACGGAGTTGAACGCAGAGTTGATGAAATCGAGAGTTACAATGAGTATGCGACGAAGGGGTTGAGAAGAGGTTTAGCTAACATTTCCTAAGATTGTGCACAAGTTATGCGATCATGCTACACACAAATAATAACACGTCATCTCTCAATGCAAAATGCCATAATTCCTATTTCTAGGACGCATGCGATGTATACGAAAAAGTCGATAGGACTTATGTCTAAGCCTCTATTCTTGTCTATGCGATGATGAATGATGCACACATAATTCCGATTTCTATCTCTTGCTTATGTGGTTCTAATCTGACTCTCTTATGCCTAGATTCTAATCTGACTCTCTTAAGTCTAGATTCTATCTTTAGACTACTCTCTCAAGTATCTCTAAAGAGTGAATGACGCATACATAAGACAAGATGATTGCATAAAATGTAAATGTTAAGTCATGCTAGCTAAGTACTTCTCAACCCATTCAGAAATTTAGCTACTCATGCGGAATATGGAGAGATATAACATAGATTGAAATGAGATTTCCATTTTTCTATAAATAAAGTACTGAATACAAAATAACAAATGGAATTGAGAGATAAAAAGCCCGATAAGCAATGTTTTGTTTCCCGTGGCCTTTTAAACTGTTCTTTTTCAGTCCAACTCTGTTCTCGATGTATATTCCTTCTCTCGCAAGTGTTGGCCCTCTCTCCCTTTGTAACGCTTTCCAGCAGTCTTTCGTGTCCGGGAATGATCTCTCGGCTTCCTCGTCTTCTTGTTCGTCTCCGTCTTCTAAGTGTATCTACGAGTATATGTGTAAACAGACTAACGACTCTCTAACTTGTTCTTTATATTTGTTAACCCCTTTTACTATGGTGGCCTTCGGTATTTATAGAGCTCAAGGTGAAGCAACCTTTCTTTCTAATGATTGCAATGATGGCCGATATTAGTTCTCCTGCTCTGATGCGCCGATTAATGGTCACCAAAAGTTAAATGTACTTGCTACAGTATGGCGTTAACGGCTGGCCAACTAAATTTGGATTCGACTGTCATCAACTTTTCTTCCCATCATGATTTATTTTGCTGTCACCTTGATGCGCAGTCTTTATGCGGCCACCTTTTTAAGAAACTTCTCACGATCACATACAATCTCATGACTTTGCGATCGCAATCTTCAAGCGCCCTAACGCCTAGTTTCTTTGGATCACAATTTTACTTGTGGCATCTCATTTTTCCTGCACATAATAAGTAAATTAACTGCTTTTATGTGATAGGCGCATGCAATCGCAATTCCTTCCAGTTTAGTGCTTTTGGACATGATATTGCTTATTTTACCGTTACATTATCTCATTGTTTTACTTATTTGAGCTGTAATAACGTGTATTTCTACCCATTATCACACCCCCAAATTTAAAACAATGCTTGTTCTCAAGCATAAACTAAAGATTTTCTTTAAAAAGTCAACCGCTTGTACCCTACCTAGACTTCTCAAGGTGCCTTATTCAAATTTCATGAACCAATGCTTCTTAATTTCTATCCTGATCTCTTCCTAAAATATTTCTAATCTTTAGGGACCGCAAGTTTAACCTTAAAAAAAAACTTTACTTATTTTCTGGACATTGCATGATTTATTTCAAACTTTCTCCAACCGGGGTGTTTGCAAGTGATTTTTATCCTTGCTTGATTTAGATATTCTTTTTGTGATCTTGCACTGATCCAAGTGCTCCACGAGTGTCATGCGAGCATCCAACTACGAACTTGGCGTTCTTTCTTAAACTCATGCCCATTTTTTTTATTTGGCAGCGGAGTTGCGATCACTTGGTTTATGCATTGATCACGATTCCCACCTTCGTTTTGGCTTACCCCCACGGGTTTCATGTGGACATCCAACTATGAGTAGGATCCGATCTCAACGTTAATTTTTTTTTTAAGATTGAAATTTCTAAAAGTAGCAAGGTTGAAAATAAGAATACTAACACCCCCAAATTTATACACAACAATGTCCTCATTACTGATAGACGATATAACTCATTCGATGAACTTAGGAAATTTCGTAAAATTCGTTTTGAAAGAAAGCTGATGGACCGCTAACTTTTAGAAATGTTTCATGAATTGACTATCCTGAAATCAATTTGACTCTAGTACACACGGTAAGAAATAAAGGCATGAATTTCATCATTGAAATAATAATTGGTACGGGGAAGAATGCGGTGACTAAATAAAGTAATCAAAATTCAATGGTTGAGTCAAACTAAAGAGGATGCGATAATAAAATTTTAGCAAAATGAGATGCGAGAAGTTCAAAATTGAAATAAAGTGAGTCAAGGAAGGACACAACCCCCAAATTTGCTCTGTTGGCTCCTGTCTGGCGGTGGGTTGGTTCCTTGATTGCGATGGGCTGATCGAACCGGTCGCGTGTTTTTAGGTTATCGCATAACTCTATCGCAATCGTTCACTACGATCATTGCTAAATATCAAGAGGGTAAAAAGTTTGAAAGACAGAGTTGGAAATTCTAAAGAATAGTGGTTATACAAAAAGTAAGGTAAGTTCATGAAAGAATGATATCAAATGGATATTAAAAAAAATGCGTCCCTGATGAGTTTGTGTCGCATATCAACGTAGGGACTGGTCGTTTCTTCTTCAGTCTGGATTCCTCAGGTCCACGGAGGTTTTCTCTCCTTTTTTTGTCCTTTAGGATCTTGATCGCCTCAAGCCTGAGCTTCTTCCCATTGATGCTCATCATGATCTCTCCTTTGTGCACATCAATTTGAGCACGATTAGTAGATAGAAATGGTCGTCCCAATATGATAGGCGCATTTTCATCCGCCTCATAATCTAGAATCATGAAGTCTGCCGGTAGAATGAATTTATCAATTGTGACCAAGACATCCTTCAACTATCCCTCAGGGTGTAGTAGGGACCTATCCGCAAGCTGGAGAGTCTTCGTCGTGGGCATCGGCTGTCCCACATTCAATTGTTTGAAGATTGAAAGTGGCATTAAATTTATACTCGCCCCCAGATCGTATAGTGCTTGATTGATGTAGACCCCTCCAATTGAGCAGGGTATTGTAAAGCTTCCTGGGTCTCGTATCTTTGGTGGGATTATAGTGTTTGATCTTTGCGTTAATGCCACCGTAGCAATATTTCCTTCATCATTATTTCTTCTTTTTCAGTCTTTGCGAGAATGGTGGTAGCTGTACCTTCTCTGTTTAAAGGTTTGGAGGTGGTCGCAACTTTCAGTTTCATCGTCTCGGGCTCTTCTAATTCATTTTGTGTCAACGGGTTCTTGGATTCCATCGCATTCTGGTTGGTCCTGCTAAGCTCTTTCCTTTCTTCTACTATAGTCTTTCCACTTTGCAGGATGACTGCTAGGCATTATTCTTTCCCTTTGTTCCCCGGGTTGCATGGGAGCTCAGTTGAGCTCAGCAGCGTCCCTTGTGGTATATTTTTCAGCTCTTCCGCAATCTATCCTATTTGGGTTTGTAGATTGCGGATGGAAGTCGCCTGCTTCTAGAGAACCGTCTCGTTCTTCTCAATATGTTGCTTTAATAGGTTCTCCAGAGATGATGATGGCGGTGCTTGCAAGCTGCTGACTTGTTGTTGCGGCTGACCGTTAGTTCGTTGGAAAAATCCTGGTGGTCCTTCTTTTTGCGCCATAGGTTGATATTCTTATTGTTGGGAATTTTTCTAAGAAAATTAGGGTGGTTTCTCCATCTGGGGTTGTATGTATTTGAGAAAGGTTTATTCTTTACAAAGTAGATTGACTGCGGGTTCCGTGGACACTCTTCAATCGGATGCGATTCTCCGCATGTTGCACAACTAGTGCTCGTCTGTTCAATTGTGTTGACTTGCCCTCTTTGTATTCCAGGGTTGTTGATTACGATGCCCTGTAACAAATTAATCACCGCATTCATTTGATTTTGTAAAGATGCGATGGCATCGTTATTTGCGTTACCTTCTCTTGGTTTTATTCGTTGATCGCTTTCCTGCCAATCTTCATGATTTTTCGATATGCGATCAAGGATATTCTTAGCCTCATCCTACGTCTAATCCAGCAAACTACCTATTGTTGTCGCATTGGGAGCTGTCTGCGATGCAGGATTTAATCCATGGTAAAATATCTCCATCTAGAGGCAGTCTGGTAATTCGTTGTGCGGATAATCTCGCATTAATCTCTTAAACCTTGCCCACGCGTCGCTGAGCGATTTGTCTTCTTCCTGTTCAAAATTTGTGATTAACTTTCTCCTTCTTGCATTCTCTGTAGGAGGGAAGTAATTCTTCATGAACTTCTCGACAACATGTTCCTACGAAGTTATCTCCCCTGATTCGAGAGAATATGCCCATTTCATTGCTTGATCACATAACGAAAATGGGAATAGCGTGAGTCAAACTTCTTCAGCAGAGATATTTAGGAACACAAAAGTGTGACAAATTTCAATAAAACTCTATTGATGGGCGTGCGGATCCTCGCCACGCCTTCCACCAAACTGTTCGACTGTCTGGATCATCTGTAACATAACTGACTTCATTTCAAACCTTGATCCGTCCAAAGTTGGCCTCATGATTCTTGGGGAGAAATCATGCAGGTTAGGTGACGCGTAGTCCCTAATGGGTCTAAATTGCAGATGGAAGTCGCCTGGTTCTAGAGGACCATCTCATTCTTTTCAATATACTGCTTTAATAGGCTCTCCAAAGAGGATGATGGCGGTGCTTACGAGCTGTTGGCTTGTTGCTGCGGCTGACTGTTAGTTCGTTGGAAAAATCCTGGCGGTCCTTCGTTTTGTGCCATAGGTTGATATCCTTGTTGTTAGGAATTTTTCCAAGAAAATTAGGGTGGTTTCTTCACTCGGGGTTGTATGTATTTGAGAAAGGTTTGTTCTTTACAAAGTATATTGACTGCGGGTTCCGTGGACACTCTTCAATCGAATGCGATTCTCCACATGTTGCACAACTGGTGCTCGTCTGTTCAATTGCATTGACTTGCCCTCTTTGCATTCCAGGGTTGTTGATTGCGATGCCTTGTAACAAAATAATCATCACATTCATTTGATTTTGCAAAGATTCGATGGCACCGTTATTTGCGTTACCTTCTTTTGGTTTTATTTGTTAATCGCTTTCCTGCCAATCTTCATGATTTTTCGATATTTGATCAAGGATATTCTTAGCCTCATCATACGTCTTATCCAGCAAATTGCCTGCTGTTGCCCCATTGGCAGCTGTCTGCGATGTAGGATTTAATCCAGGGTAAAATATCTCCATCTGGAGGCAGTCTGGTAATCCGTTGTGCGGACAATTTTGCACTAATCTCTTAAACCTCGCCCATGAGTCGCTGAGCGATTCTTCTTCTTCCTGTTCAAAATTTGTGATTAACTTCCTCCTTCTTGCATTCTCTATAGGAGGGAAGTATTTCTTCTTGAACTTCTCGACAACCTTTTCCTACGAAGTTATCTCCCCTGGTTCGAGAGAATATGCCCATTTCCTTGCTTGATCACATAACAAAAATGGGAATAGCATGAGTCGAACTTCTTCAGCAGAAATATTTGGGAACACCAAAAGTGTTACAAACTTCAATAAAACTCTATAGATGGGCGTGCGGATCCTCGCCACGCCCTCCACCAAACTGTCCAGCTGTCTAGATCATCTGTAACATAACCAGCTTCATTTCAAACCTTGATCCGTCCAAAGCTGGCCTCATGATTCTTGGGAAGAAATCATATAGGTTAGGTGGCGCATAGTCCCTAATGGGTCTAGATTGCGGATGGAATTCGCCTGGTTCTAGAGGATCGTCTCATTCTTTTCAATATACTGCTTTAACAGGTTCTCTAGAGAGGATGATGGTGGTGCTTGTGAGCTGCTGGCTTGTTGTTGCGATTAACCGTTAGTTTGTTGGTAAAATCCTGACGGTCCTTCTTTTTGCGCATGATATCCTTGTTGTTGGGAATTTTTCCAAGAAAATTAAAGTGGTTTCTCCACCCGGGGTTGTATGTATTTGAGAAAGGTTTGTTCTTTATAAAGTAGATTGACTGCGGGTTTCGTGGACACTCTTCAATCGGATGCGATTCTCCACATGTTGCACAACTGGTGCTCGTTTGTTCAATTGCATTGACTTGCCCCCTTTGCATTCCAGGGTTGTTGATTACGATGCCCTGTAACAAATTAATCATTGCATTCAATTGATTTTGCAAAGATGCGATGGCACCGTTATTTGCGTTACCTTCTCTTGGTTTTATTCGTTGATCGCTTTCCTGCCAATCTTCATGATTTTTCGATATGCGATCAAGAATATTCTTAGCCTCATCATACATCTTATCCAGCAAACTGCCTACTGTTGCCGCATTGGTAGCTGTCTGCGATGTAGGATTAAATCCATGGTAAAATATCTCCATTTGGAGGCAATCTGATAATCCGTTGTGCGGACAATCTCACACTAATCTCTTAAACCTCGCCCATGTGTCGCTGAGCGATTCGTCTTCTTCCTGTTCAAAATTTCTGATTAACTTTCTTTTTCTTGCATTCTCTGTTGGAGGGAAGTATTTCTTCATGAACTTCTTGACAACCTGTTCCCACGAAGTTATCTCCTCTGGTTCGAGAGAATATACCCATTTCCTTGCTTGATCACATAACAAAAATGGGAATAGCGTGAGTTGAACTTCTTCAGCAAAGATATTTGAGAACACAAATGTCACACCCCGCCCCTGATCACCCTCTTAGCCTAGAGAAGGGCATGACTGCAGCACTTATCAACCCTTAGGCTGACACTTACTGCCTAAGAACTCTTGCGGAATAGCTCTGATACCAAATACAAATGCAACGGGACGGCTGTAGGCCCACAATTTATTAACTTAGAAACTTAATATGTTTAAAGTATTTACAACATTATATTTACAAGTCCCAAAACCCACAAACCCTAGTCTCTATATGAACAATAGTAACATGTGTACAATATTAACAGTAACCACCTAGCAAACAGTTACAAGTCTTTTCATCCTTTAGTGGCAGAGCAGATACTGAGTTGTCTTCAGAGGATTTGACCGCTACATGTGGGGGGAAAAATAAGAACATTTGAAAACGGGGTGAGCTTACGCCCAGTGAGTGACCGAGAAAACATTGTAAATTCTCACGCATAATTTTAGAAAATAGTTTTATCTGAAATATAAACTTTTGCAGCATAAATATTTTCCAAGCGTAATGTATATAAAACTGTTTTAAACATAAAACAGTAAAATCATTTCTCAAATCAAAGTACTGTATAGCTGGTAAAATAATCCCAACACCAACTACTAGTCCAGAGAGAACCCTTTTGCTCAATCTCTGACTTTATTCACCTGTGGCCACACTAAGTACCTTCACACATTTGGTACTACTACTCAGATACCTTCTCCTTGTACTTCAGTATCGAGCTACTAGGATACCTTTTCCAACGTACTTCAGTATCCCGTTGGCTTGGTACCTTCTCAAACGTACTTCAGTACCAATAGATACCTTCTCCTTGTACTTCAGTATCTAGTTGGGTGGATGCCTTCTCCTTGTACTTCGGCATCGCATTTTACCAAAACTATTTATAAACAACTTTTATCTTTAAAGCATATACAATATAACACATATACAACATAGCTTTAAAGATGGTAACGCATGCTGGATAAAATCAATACATATATATATGTAAATAGTTTTTCAACAATATGTATGCGTTCAAATCACAATTCAAACTTGCTTGGAAACCACTTTAGAAAACTAGTAGGCATGAGAATTATTTTCGCAAACATGCTTTCTGTAAATGTTGTAATCAAAACAGTTTAAAAATGTTTTAGTTCGAAAACATTTTAGCCACTCACCTCGAACTCTTAGGAACTTTTCACTCTAGTAGCTCCTCGGGTCCCTTTTTCACCCCTAGAATCCAGATTCAACTTACAACTTAGATTACTCATAGTTCCAAACCTTAATTGGAAATACTTCTTTCTACAAACTTATTCTAAAATGTCTTAGAATCTTACCCTAAAATTTTAGCTCAGAATTCCTCGTGGTTTGGCCAGAATCTCAAAATCTTCAAGAGTAGCCCAGACTGATTCGACAGTCTGACCCTTCTGCCTTCTTCTCAACCTCCAGCCCCGTTCCTTTGAGCCTTTTCCTCTAGCACCCTACTCTGAAACTAGACTTTCAGAGCTTTCAGATGGATTTTGAATCACTCCAAACGCACGTGTAAATTGGAAGATCTCCTCGTCCAAATTTGACACAGTCCTCTGAACCCTCACTACCCTCTACTTTCTCTACGAAATTTATGATTTTTGTGTAATTTGAAAATGAAATCCCAACTCCTTATTTATAGGTGTTCAAATTGCTCGTGGGATTGACAGCACCTATTTGGCTGCATGACCAAATGTTTAATCCTCCCTTTATTGACGTAAACTGACTTCACCTTGATTCAATGTGTTCTTCTCAAATGCATCCAACACAATTTCTTAGGGTTTTAGAATTTCTCTTAATCGGACACCTAGATTTTAATTGACGTTTGCCCTTACGTCTTCAAGCTTTCTTTGTATTCAAATTAGGGTTTTTACATGCATAATCCACCCAACGTGTCCAAATACATCGCCTAAAAGCTTGCTCGGTCGTTCAATGCATAGGCGAGGCGTGGGCGTGACGTTCGAATCGAACAAAGTAACGCTAACGCATAGGCGCTCTCGCTCTTTCCGCTCTTGGCAGTGTCGCTCCTTCCACTCTTGGCAGTGTCGCTCTCTCCCACTTTCTCGCTAGTCTCACTCTCTTCACTCTCGCTCTCTCCAACAATCTCGCTGGTCTTGCTCTCTCCAATCTCGCTCTCCCTCTCGATCTCTCCAACTTTAACTTTTCTCTCCACTCTCGCTCTCTCCAGCCTTCTCACTGGTCTCGCTCTCTCCCATCTTCTATCCAATCTTGCTCTCTCCCATTTCCTCTCCAATCTTGCTGGTCTCAATCTCAATGATCTCGTTCTCAACGATCTCGCTGATCTCACTCTTAGCTACTGCAAACATTGTTCTCCGTACACGTTTGCTCACCACTTTGTGATATTTTTACACGGATTTTCCAAATTTTTCCAAAGTAATTTCCCATATTTTTCGCATTTCACATAAATTCCATATTTTTCTCAGTTCTTCAGCCATAACGCACTTCACCTAATTTCTCCATACTTAGCCGAATTTTTCACAACCTCAATTTCCATATTATTCCACACTAGCTCAACCTACTTATTATTTTTCCCCAACTTTCCCAACTCAATTCCATATTTTTCTTTTCAAATCCTCATCCCTTCTTCACCATTTCATACTAACTTTCTCATCAACCTACTCAACTTATTTATACAAATTTAAATAAAGACACACAATTAAGTGGAAAATTAAGACAATTTAAATAAGAAAACACACTTAAGTGTAAAATTGGGATTCGGGGTTCACAAAAAAGTGTTACGAATTTCAATAAAATTCTATAGATTGGCGTGCGGATCCTCGCCACTCCTTCCACCAAACTGTCCGGCTATCTGGATCATCTGTAATATATCCGGCTTCATTTCAAACCTTGATCCGTCCAAAGCTAGCCTCATGATTCCTGGGGAGAAATCATAAAGGTTAGGTGACGCATAGTCTCTAATGGGTCTATTGCGGTCATTCGCTACGAAAATGGGGTTTGCCTTGATGTTGTTCACATTTGCAGTTCTTTCTTCCGGTTGTTCCCCCATTATGGGAGTTCTTTCTTGTTGTTATCGGCAGTTGTTTCGTTGTCTTCTTCGGAATGTTCTTTCAATCTCTGGGTCGTAGTTAGGCTTAGGAGTGTGTCCTTTGCTCATGCGACACCTGCTTCTTCCCTTACCGAAGAAATGGCAGTGCACAGAGGTCGAAAGCTACAAAGAAAATCAAAGAGGTTTACTGTCAGTGCAATATGTACCATAGTCCTCGGTAATGGCGCCAAAAACTTGTTGCGTGGAAAATGGAGAGTATAAATATGCGTTCGTTCTTTATGCATCGATGGTCATGCGTTGGACTAAGGGATATGCAATATGTGTTTAAGAATATATGCAATGACCATGCGTTCCTATCACAAGTTTTCTTGGTCTCTCGCCAAGTATAATGAGATCGCAAGTTTCTCGGGGTGATCCGAGGTCGAACCCAGGGACTTGTAACTAAATGTTGCGAAGTGATGTGTTTGCGGGGAAGAATAAAAGAATAATGAAGTTAAAGGTCTATGCGCTACTCCTACTCCTAACTAAACAGATTAAGCAATGGAAGTATGACTATGAGAGTTGGTAGAGATGCAACAACTGTTAACGCGTAATAAGATGCATGGAATAATAGATAAAATGGTGGAGGGGATAACTTCACCGCATCAATAAGCTTGATCGCAAGGGTAACCCCAGCCAGCACAAGTTATGCGATCATGCTATACACAAATATATGATTCCTATTTCTAGAACGCATGCGATGCATATGTGATAATATCGATAGGACTTATGTCTAAGTCTCTATTCTTACTTATGCGATTTAACACACATAAGACAAGGTGACCGCATACCACCATATCCTTTTTTAGGGCGCATGTGCTATGTAAATACCAAATAGAACTTATTCCTATGTCCCTACTCTTGCTCATGCGATCCAATCTGACTCTCTCAAGCCTAGATTTGGTTTTTATACTATTCTCTCAAGTATGTCCAAATGATGAATGATGCACTCATGAGATAAGATGATCACATAAAGCATGGTTGAATATAAGATTATTCCTATCTCTAGGAACACTGCTTACTTTTCTTAGTGAGTTCCACTACTTACCCTCTCAGGCAGTTAGTCGCTGCTGATCAACTCATAGACAAGCATTGCGACCGCTCATAGACAAGCGTTGCTACAGCCTCACACTAAGCAAAAAGGATTTACTCACTATACTTGCACAATGCACACCTCTCGGTGGTCTGCTACATGCTTTATATGTCTATGCCGCATGATTGAGTATGTGATACTCTTGCAATATTAGTTTGTTGCAATGAAAGTAAAGGGTGATAAAGAAGAAGTAAATGAAGATGGAGTTGAAGGAAATAATGAGATGCATTGATTACAAATTGTATTAATGTCTTAACCCAAAATGTAATACAATATAGAGATGGAGGGCTAGATGTAGGCAATCTCTTGCTTCCATCAGATGTGTGTCAAGGTTGTCGGTGGTGCCATGGAAGGGCGGTGGAGTAGTCTCTCTCGAGATCTATCTCTGGCAAAGCTCCAATCATCACTCGGAATGGGTGAAGAAATGAAGAACTCTCAAAGAATGTCTTCTCACGCTCTCATTTGTGATCACAAAGATCTGCCTTAAGGAAAAAGCTCGGATGCCTTGAAATTGGGCTCTAAGGCTCTATTTATAGAGCTCAATCGTCGACAACATTAATGGTCCTACTCCGAGTCTCTGTCACTAACGGCGCAATGTACCTGCTCTGAATCTCTGCTACTAACGGCGTGGTAGGGAAATGTCAACATCATCTTTTTTATACTCCCAATGTATGCATTCATGCTTGGTTTCCGAAGTACCATCGCATTCCACCACCCTTGTGTTCATCCTTCTATCATGGTTATTATCCTGTAGTCGCAACCTTTATGCGATGGACGCTTGCGGTTAATAGCTGCAACATCCATGCGATGAACGTATGCGATCACCCTTGCGATGGTATGGGATTCACCTCATGCGATCGGTTCCTGTGATAACTACAAAAATAGACGTTTTGTCGCAGAATAATGCATAATATTGGGTTAGCCGAGATTTTCAATGCTGATCAATGCAAGCTCACTTATCACATGAATTCTTAGTATAATCACCACATATTCTACTTGTTAGCCCTCATAATTCTAAATAAAAGGCTACGATAAATTGCATTTCTACCGATTATCAATACTCAGAGAACGAAGAAGAGTAAGAAGACGAGAAAGTCGAGAGATCATTCCCGGACAGATCGAGAGACTGCTGGAAAGCATTACAAAGGAGAGAGGGCCAACACTTGCGAGAGCAAGAATACACATCTAGAACAGAGTTAGAGTGAAAAAGAACAGTGTGAAAGGCCACGGGAAGTAAGACCTTGTTTTATGTGTGCATCATTCATCATCACATAAACAAGAGTAGAGGCTTAGAAATAAGTCCTATCGACTGTTTCGTATACATATCGCATGTGTCCTAGAAATAGGAATAATGGCATTCTGCATTGAGAAATGTAGTACCAATATTTTTATGTAGCATGATCACATAGCTTGTGCACAATCTTAGGAAATGTTAGCTAAACCCCTTCTCAACCCCTTCATCGCATACTCATTGTAACTCTACGATTTCATCACTCTACGTTCAACTCCATTGCATAGGAAAAATATTGCTCAAACACCACCTACTTCATTTATTTATCACCATAATAGAATCGAAGAGTCTGTCGCCTATTTACTTAGTAGTCTTTGTGTTCGACCTGGACTTACCAGGAAACCTAAGAAGGCTTATACTTGGGTCTTGTTAAGAAAACTTACATGTTCAACGCATAACATATCACCGTAAACTCACACCATAACGCATCACAATTTACACGCATTAAGATACATCAAGTGGAGGATTAATGTAAATGAGATTTACAATAAGTGTCATAGAATAGAAAAAGAGCTATGGTTTATATGTTTCATGAGATGAAATACTAAAACTATAGGTTATAAATATAGTATGATAAGTTGGTTATCATTTATATTTATAATAATATTAATTATTGGATAATTATCTATTTTTCTTTAATAACCAATTGAGTGGGAGGTTATTGGTGGTTTCATGGTAGCCGTGAGATAAAAGAAAAAACGTTTTCCTAATTTTTGTCAGATTTGTAAATAAATGGTTTTTAAGATTTTCAATCTCGGAAAATTCTCACGAAGAGTTATAAAGTAAATTAGATTTACTAAGCGACAACTCGGAGTTAGCTAAACGATCTTGGAGTGTTCTTTTGCTAGACAATCGCCTAGCTTTTCCTAAACGATTGGGCATCGATCTATACGATAGGTGTTCCATCTCCCACTTGCTCAATCATTTACACGATTGTGTTTCCTCCATTTTTCTTCCTCAAACCAAGTTCACACAGAGCGCACCCTCTGGATTCTTACATCGAGAATACCAAGGTAGCCTTTGTAAAACCCAAACCCTAATTACTTCAAGTAAGAGTAAGTAATGTGATGTCTTCTAATGATCTAAATGAAGCCATGCCTTAGGAAGGATAGAAGAAGGAAGCAATAGGCTCTTGGGTAGCTGTGTAAAAGTAGGACAAAACTCAGCTAGGCTAAGGAAGGTCATACTTGATGATGGAATGCATAATAAACATATGAATGAGACCATGCCATTTAATAAGGTGTAGTGCTGAAGTAATATTGTGAATGAAGTTAGAAAAAGGAGTTTTGTTAAATCCTAGCCTTCATCACCAATAGTGGGCCAGGTAGCACAAGGAGGGTTCATGCTAGATTTTAGGCGGTAATATAAGCAAGAAGGTCGAATTCATTGGGTCGGTTTGGAGAAACTACTTAGGCTATTTGTGTAATTTCAGTGGCATTCGAAAGCTCTGTGTGTCTATCTTCTGTGGCTAGGCTGCTGGAAGGAAAACTCATCAGAATAAGTCTAGAAGGGCAAAATAAAGATGAAGGGTTCATTTCTCAGGTGAATCTAGGTCGTTAGTGAAGAATTGAAGCTCCAGGATGAATTACGAAGCGTTTTGAGCTAAAAATTTGAGGAAATATTGTTAACTTTGTTATAAACAACCTTGTAGAATGAAACTTTTTAAGATGAGGCATGGGAATCGAGTTATATAATTTTGAATTTTGAACTGGAAATTGTTGAACAAGCAGGCAGCTGCTTGAATTGGGGCCAATGATAAAGTTTTGAATCTCCAGATTAAAAGACGAGAAATTTTGAGCTTAAATTTTAAGTTAATGTTGCTAACTCAGTTCTAAACATATTTGTGGAAGGAAGTTTCTTCAAAAGAGGTCTAGATTTTGAGTTATGAATTTTTAAAATTGTAACAGAGAATCTATGCATGAGTAGACAACTACTTGGGAAGAACAAGCAAACATCTCACCGTGGAGATTATAGCGAGATTTTATGATGGGGATCTCACTAATGAAGAAAATATCGCTAATTTTGTGATGAGGATGTCACTCTAGAAGGGAATCTCGCTAGAAATTGGGCTAAGTATCGCTGGTAAGGTGAGTATCATTGATCTTGCTGATCTCGCTGATATCGCTCTAGAGGATCTCGCTGGTCTCACTCTAGAGGATCTCACCGGTCTCGCTCTAGAGGATCTCACTGATATCGCTCTAGAGGATCTCGCTGACCTCGCTCATGGGGATCTCGCCAATAAAGCTGTCTTTGTTGATGAAAGTTCCTTTAATAAATGAGGTAATTGAGGTATTTTACTAAGAATTCTAAGTAGTTTAACCGAATTATGTCCTTTCAGGCCAAGAGGAGCTAGGAGAGGCATATAACCCGTTAAGAGGCCAACGAACTGTGAGTGACTATGTGATGACTTACTGTTTTAATGATTTAGAAACTATGATTTCTTAAAGATATTTCCC
This sequence comes from Benincasa hispida, assembly GCF_027475165.1. Classification (NCBI taxonomy): domain Eukaryota; kingdom Viridiplantae; phylum Streptophyta; class Magnoliopsida; order Cucurbitales; family Cucurbitaceae; genus Benincasa; species Benincasa hispida. The sequence continues at coordinate 37,707,641 of NC_143483.1, forward strand.
ATGCTAAGTGTTTAAATGGATTGCCAAGCAACATGTTTGTGAAACTGTTTCTCATGTTAAGTAAAGCATGTTTTCCATGGAATTGATATAATTTAGATATGTTATGTTGTCCAAATACTATTAGTATGTTTAAGTAATTCCATTTTTATGATGAACCAGTATGATGGATGAACTAGTATGATGATTTGAGCAATAAGCCTTAGTGTTCAATTAAATATTTATGACAGATATTGAAGGACGATGAGAAAGTATGCTGTCAACTAAATGTTTATGACTAGTTATATGACGGATACTGAAGGACGATGAGAAGGTATCCTATCAACTAAATGTTTATGACTAGTTATATGACGGAGACTGAAGGACGATGAGAAGGTATCATGTCAACTAAATGTTTATGACTAGTTATATGACGGATACTGAAGGACGATGAGAAGGTATCCTGTCAACTAAATGTTTATGACTAGTTATATGATGGATACTGAAAGAAAATGAGAAGGTATCCTAGTCAAGTACCTAAGGTATGACGGTACTCAATTATAACCATGTGCACGTAGGTAATCCGACGTCGAGGGATTGAGCAAAAGGTTTCTCCTCGACCAAGGTTATAATTGTTATAAAATAACCTAGACTTCTAAAATCTATAACAAAGATAAGATGCATGCTCATTTAGGGTTAACCATCGAGAAATCCCAATTTTCATGAAAATAGGTCGATATCTTGTAAAGCCGAAGTTACAAGAAAACTCACCCGTCAAGATCTTGGCAAAAAGTCAGATAAAATGACTAAGGTTGAAGGTTTTTAAGTCCACGGTTCATGGAACACCTATTACCTGAAGAACGAGTCGGCATCTGAGTTAAGTTAAACCGGTTTTATAAGCATGTGTGAGCGGTGTGAGGTAATAAAATTTGTTTATCACTTAGACATCGTAGGTTAAAAATCTAGTATAAAAGTAATACTCAGATGAATCACCTAGACTTAGGATATGTTTAGTTAGCCGAAATGTATCGCTAAGTAGTTTATACCTTAACCATCTAGAACACTTCAGCTAGAGAGAAGTAATGTACTTTTAGCTCTAGCATCCCTAAGAGTTCACACCATGAGATTCATTTTTGGCTTTGGGTCGCCCTGGGAGCGGACTCCATTCGGAGAGTGTTTGCATGAGTCAATACCAAGGTGAGTAGGGGAAGTTGTTCATAGTAAGTGGGAGAAGGAAGTGTGTCAACACATCCTACGGCCTCTTCCATTAGGTCGCACCATGAGATTCCTATAATGCGCCTGCATGTCTGCCCTAAAGCAACCTTACCGATCAGAGGGCTATATTATAGGATTCAGAACTCCGCGAACTCTAGAAATAGATAGGGTCTCTCAGGTCCGTTTTGATTCTTGTCTTTCCAACTTCGGAAGCATAATGATTCCGATCTTTGAGGTCTGAAAATGGAGGGTCACACTCACGAGAGTTATTAAGTGTTAATAAATTCTTGACCAAAATAGTGATACCTGAGTTAATATAGGAATAAGAGTTATTCTGGTGATAGTATCTAGTCAAGATAGTCTTGGTTCAACGGAGGAATAGTCGATCACCCCTCGGTGGAGGTTATTCTAAACCATTGAAATATCGTTGCAAAATATAATAATGAAGGGTACATTATTATTATTATTATTATTTTTGCTAAACTTGATTGGATTTAAAAGATTAATGTTTTTTTTTTACTAAAAAGGATATGTTTTTCTTTTCAGCATGACTAGCTCTCTAGATCAACTCTTAGCTTCCGAGAAACTAAACGACGATAATTACTCAACATGGAAAAACAATATGAATTCAACACTAGTATAGATGACCTGAGATTTGTCTTAACTGAGGAATGTCCTCAGGCCCCTGCCTTGTAAGAAGCACAAGGTAAATCAAATATGATTTACTATTTGTTGAGACGTGTTTAGTAGAGGATGATACCTCAACCTGGATATTGGATTCAGGAGCCACTAATCATATTTGCTTCTCTTTTCAGTAAACTAGTTCCTGGAAAAAGCTTGAAGAAGGCGAGATTACCCTCAAGGTTGGAACATGAGAGGTTGTCTCAGCCAAAGCAGTGGGAGACTTAAAGTTGTTTTTCAACGATAGATATATCATACTTAAAGATGTTTTGTATGCACCTTTTATGAAGAGGAATTTAATATCTATCGCTTGTATTATGGAACAAATGTATAAAATATCTTTTGAAGTTAATGAAGCGTTCATTTTCAGAAAAGGTATTCAAATTTGTTCTGCTATACTTGAAAACAACTTATATAAGTTACTAACTAAAGCAAAATTTGTTTTAAATACTAAGATGTTTAGAACAGCCGAAACTCCGAATAAAAGATAAAAAGTTTCTTCTAATGCCTATCTATGGCACCTAAGACTTGGCCACATAAATCTCAAAAGGATTGAGAAATTGGTTAAGAATGGACTCCTAAATCAGTTAGAAGACAATTTTTTACCTCCATGTGAGTCTTGTCTTGAGGGAAAAATGATTAAGAGATCTTTTACTAGAAAAGGTCTCAGAGCCATAATACCCTTAGAGCTCGTACATTCGGATATTTGTGGACCGATGAATGTCAAAGCTCGAGGTGGGTATGAATATTTCATCAGTTTTATTGATGATTATTCAAGGTATGGTCATATTTACCTAATGCATCAAAAGTCTGATTCTTTTGAAAAGTTCAAAGAATATAAGGTTGAGGTTGAGAACCAATTAGGTAAAACAATTAAGACACTACGATCAGATCGAGGTGGGGAGTACATGGACTTAAGATTCCAGGACTATATGATAGAACATGGAATCAAGTCACAACTCTCTGCACCTAATATGCCTAAGTAGAACGGTCTATCTGAAAGAAGAAACAAAACCTTGTTGGACATGGTTCGCTCAATGATGAGCTTTGCTGAGTTACCTGATTCCTTTTGGGGACATGCATTAAAGACTGCTGTCTATATTTTGAATAACATTCCCTCTAAAAGTGTTTCAGAAACACCTTATGAGCTATGGACAGGGCGTAAAGGCAGTTTACATCACTTTAGGATTTGGGGATGCCTGGCACACGTGTTGGTGCAAAATCCTAAAAAAATTGGAACATCGTTCAAAACTATGCCTATTTATAGGTTATCCAAAAGAAACAAAAGGTGGTCTATTTTACGATCCTCAAGAGAATAAGGTATTTGTATCGAAAAATGCCACATTCTTAAAGGAAGACCACATAAGAAGTCATCAACCTCGCAGTAGACTAGTATTGAATGAAATTTCCAAAGACGCTACAGATAAAACTAGTTCATCTACTAAAGTAGTAGATAAAACTAGTACATCTGGTCAGTCACATCCTTCTCAAGAGTTGAGAATGCCACGACGTAGTAGGAGGGTTTTTCATCAGCCTGACTGTTAGTTGGGTTTAACAGAAACACAAGTCATCATACCTGATGACGACATAGAAGATCCATCGACCTATAAACAGGCGATAAAAAATGTGGACTGTGATAAATGGGTCAAAGTCATGGACCTCGAAATGGAGTCTATGTACTTCAATTCTATCTGGGCACTTGTAGATCAACCAAATGATGTAAAACCAATTGGTTATAAGTGGATCTACAAGAGAAAATGAGACCAAGTCGATAAAGTACAGACTTTTAAGGCTCGACTTGTGGCAAAGGGTTATACCCAGCAAGATGGAGTGGACTATAAAGAAACTCTCTCCCCCGTTGCCATGCTTAAGTCGATTAAAATACTCTTATCCATTGCCATCTTTTATGACTATGAAATTTGGCAGATGGATGTCAAGACAACCTTTCTAAACGGCGATCTTGAGAAGAGTATCTATATGGCTCAACCATAGGGGTTTATTGTACAGGGTCAAGAACAAAAGGTTTGTAAGCTTAAAAAATCCATTTATAGGATGAAACAAGGTTTTAGATCTTGGAATATAATACAATCTTATGGCTTTGTACAGAATGTTGACGAGCCTTGTGTTTCAAGAAGATCGTCAATTCTACTATAGCATTCTTAATTTTATATGTTGAGGATATTCTACTCATAGGGAATGAAGTAGGTTACCTAACTGACATCAAGAAATGGCTAGCAACACAATTCCAAATGAAAGATTTGGGAAATGCGCAGTATGTTCTTGGGATTCAGATTATTCAGAACCGCAAGAATAGAATACTAGCCATGTCTCAAGCAACTTATATAGACAAAATATTGTCTAGGTATAAGATGCAGAATTCTAAAAGAGGTCTATTACCTTACAGATATGGAATTCATTTAACAAAGGATCAATGTCCTAAGACACCTTAAGAGGTTAAGGATATGAGACGCATTCCCTATGCTTCCGCAGTAGGGAGCGTGATGTATACAATGTTATGTACTAGACCTGACATATGCTACGCAGTAGGGATATTCAGTAAGTATCAGTCCAATCCTGGATATGATCATTGGACTTCCGTTAAAAATATCCTCAAGTATCTTAGGAGAACGAGAAACTACATGCTCGTGTATGGTACTAAGGATTTGATCCTTACTAGATACGCTGACTCTGATTTTCAAACCGATAAAGATGCTAGAAAGTCTACATCTGGATCAATGTTCACTCTTAACGGAGGAGCAGTAGTGTGGAGAAGTGTGAAGCAAAACTATATTGTGGACTCCACAATGGAAGCTGAATACGTAGCTGCTTGTGAAGTAACAAAGGAAGCAGTATGGTTGAGGAAATTCTTGACAGATTTGGAAGTTGTTCCAAATATGCATCTGCCTATCACCCTATATTGTGATAATAGTGGTGCAGTTGAAAATTCAAGAGAACCAAGAAGCCACAAGCATGGGAAGCATATTGAGCGCAAATACCATCTGATCCGGGAGATTGTACATCGTGGAGACGTTGTAGTAACCTAGATATCTTCTGAGCAAAACATTGCTGATCCTTTTACAAAGGCCCTCACGGCTAAAGTTTTTGAAGGTCACCTACAGAGTTTAGGTCTACGAAGTTTGTAAACTAGGACAAGTGGGAGAACTTTTGGGTATATGCCCTAGTTTATTGTATTCATATGTTTATTGTACTCATATGTTTCTCACTTAAATTCAACATTGTGATACTCCACTAGGAATTTTAGTCCAAGTAAGAGTTTGTTGGATTTTATGTCTTAAAACTCGTAGTTTATAAATTAATAAACATATTCTGTTTTGTTTTTTCGATAAAGTTGTTATTGAAATTGTAATCTTGAATCTAATAAACTAAGGTCCTGAGGCTATTTAATGTAGTTTGAACTTTATTTAGTGACATAAATGTGGATCAAGTTCAAATATATAGCCAAAATGGTCTATAGTATATGAATAAGGTTAGACGCCTTATTCTGGGGACACCATGGATGCGGCCCACTTTGTAGTTAGTATAAATGATGTGATCTTGAATCGTTCATATAGAGATATGTGAGTGGGGGCATCCTATGCAATGAGTTTGCATAAGACTGAACCATGAAATAGTCACTTTTTACGTTCTAAATGCCGTTTTATGTATAAAACTGACTATTTCGTTGATTGATGACCTAGGTAACTTAATCTTAATCCTGAGCTAACTATGAACTCTTGTTCACCCGAAATTATCCTTAGATCTGCATAGGTGAGGGTAGCTCATCATCGCTAGCCCAATAAGCCTCCCATTTCAGGGGTAAGATCGGGTGGATAACTGGGAACATAATGTGCAAGACGGAATTCACTCCTACCCATTATAGGGATAGTAGATAGGTTGTTCCCTTTAGTACTAAATCCAGATCTTGAACAAGGGACCCCACCCTCTTCTTGACCCGAGAGGGATTTGGTTTATAGGTTGGACCTTAAACCAATTGTTCATTAGAGGATCAATGAAACTTAAGGACAAAATGTAGTCTTGGGGGTAAAATGGTTTTTATGACCTAGCTGAGATTATGAACAATCTGTGAAGGATTAACTTACTAATCATGATTATATCAAATGGACACAATATATCTATAGTGAGGGGAGTGCAACTATGGGACTATAGTGGAATGACCCGTTAGTTAACGAATGTTGATTAGCTCCGTTTAAAGAGTTTAGCCAGCTAATCTCGGATCGTTGGAGCCCATGATCTATAGGTCCATTAGGTTCCCCTACTAGCTCATATGGAATAAACTTAGAACAGTATGATAGAATAATTAGAATTGTTCGAATTAGGTGAAGAGAGAGAAACCGACAAGTATATGTGATATAGTGGTTAGGTTTTTCAGTTTAGAGATACAACTTTAATATTTAAATGTGATTTAAATATCAAGAATATGAATATGTTCATATTCGGAAGTTCGAAAATAATGGAAATGGTCAAAGATGTAAAAAGTCAAAGAGTTGACTTTTGACTTTGAAAAGTCAAACTTTCACCGACCTTATATTCAAATGTGATTTGAATTTCGAGAAAATGAATGTGGTTCATGCTCGGGAGGTCAAAATTAGTCAACACGGAAAAAATCATAAAATGTCAAAATGTTGACTTTTTGGTCAAAGTTTGACTTTGACCAAATGACTATTTTTCCCTTTGACTATAGTTAGTGGGAAAATCCAAACTTTTGTTGGATAATTTCACTAAAAAAATAGTGGGCTAGGTGTTGGCTTATAGTGGAGACATTAAGCTCACTAAGATAGTGGATTATAGGTGTTGGGTTTTTATGGATTTGGTTCATGCAATTGTTGCATGGTTTTTTCTATAAAATAGGCTTTTGATTTTAAATTAAAGACCTTTGACAATTTGCCAATTTTGTTTTTAATTTGGGTTGGAAAAAATCTCTTTTCTTTGTGTGAAGTTCAAAAAGAAAACCCAAACCCAAACCCAAATTCATTCCTTTTTTCCATCTCTTTTCTCTCTTTCAGGGTTCTTCATCCACCAGGTCCTACAACGCGATTCTGAGTCCAGAGAATAGTAGGTCAACTCTAGTGGTGGTTCGGAAGAGTTCGGGTCGAGATTCGACAAGGAAAAGCGTTGTTCGGGTGCTACAAAGGTTGTATCTCATACCTTTTTAATTACTATTTTTCCTTCAATTGCATGTATAATTTTCTTTTAAATAAAAGCAATTAAAGTGTAACTAGATCCTAATTCTGCTGTGTATGTCTTGAGTTCCATCAGTTATATGACGGATACTGAAGGACAATGAGAAGGTATCCTAGTCAAGTACCTAAGGTATGGCGGTACTCAGTTATAACCACGTGCACGTAGGTAATACGACGTCAAGGGATTGAGCAAAAGGTTTCTCCTCGACCAAGGTTGACATTGAGGGTTAGATCTAATAGTTTTCTTTCAATTAAGGATAAGGGCAGTCATATCTTCTCCTAGGTTATATACCAGTAAAGGGAGGCCGAAATATGGGTCTCTTGGCCGGTAACAAATGTTGGGAGCTAGAGCGATGTATGCTAGTTCTCAACTAAGAAATAATGATGTTTAATGGTGGTTTAAAGGTTTTATGTACACGTTTGTTTGGTATACTTTAGTTTCAGTATTATGGTTTCAAGCTTCCAGTTTTGAGCATGAGATTTATATCTTTATTAAGTCACTCACTGGGCTTTTAGCTCACGTTTTCAAATGTTTTTCCTTTTCAGGTAGCGGTCAGTTCCTAAAAGACTTTTCTACTGTTGCTCTGCCACTTAAAAAAAAAAAAAAAAACAAGTTGAAGAAAGTGTAATTGAAAACCTATATTAGTTAATACACATGTGTCTTTCTAGTGACTAGTATTCTAGATAGGGTTCACCATGTTGTAATATTCATGTATGAACAATGTTGTGAAACCCTGTAATGTAAATGTGTTAAGTTCTGAGTTAATATGTTGGTATATTGATGATATGTATGTATTCTGTGTTTGGGGAAAAGTTAACAGATTTGTTAGGCAGTAAGTGCCAGCAAAAGGGTTGGTAACTGCTGTAGTCACCATTCCATCCAGGTTAAAAGGGTAATCTGGAGTGGGGTGTGACAGCCTTCTTGTTGGTGTCTTACTCAACTCGACACTGTCGAGGTTCTGTGGAGGCCGTTCGTGTTGTTCTAGGTGTTCGTGACCTAGGCAATCGCTGAGTTCGAGTGTGCGGTGATTATGCAATTTAGGGGTCGTGTTAGACTAGCGTTCATGTGTTGCTGTGATCGAACGTTCGTGATCAAGGAGCTTTGTGATGAGTCTGCAAAAGTGTGTTACTCTTGTTCTTGATCATTTGTATAGCATGCTATAATTTCTGTTTTGTAGCATAACTGTATGTTTCCATTTATGATTGTAATTGTAAAGTTCATATACGATTGTAATTTGGAATGATCCTTCCTCTGCTCACGAAAATCCTCGTATACGATTTTCTTCATGCCCAATATCACATCAAAATCATGCATATCTAAAATTATCAAGGTCACATCTAAAGCATGATTTTCTATCTCTACCTGACATGCCTTTATCTTTTTAGTAGCTAACATGATCTCTCCTGATGGAGTGGAAATAGATAGTGTAAAGGGCAAAGGTTCTAACTCTAACATGGCATGCCTTACAAATGCGGAGGATATAAACGAGGGCGAAAAGCCAGAGTCAAACAAAACTAAAGCATGGTGCCCCAAAATGGGAATTGTACCTCTCACAATTGTGCCTGACTTCTCGGCCTCGTGCCGAGTGGTAGAAAACACTCTACCCTACTGCTGCTGACGACTCGGGCCTCCCTAAAACGAGTTTACAGGCTAGCCCTGGGTTCAAGCACGTTTCTCCTTGGGCATTTCTCAGACATATGCCCCTTCTGACCACATCGAAAACAAACCCTATAGCCGACTAGACAGATTTCTTGAAATTCCTCAAATGCTTAGCATCAAGAGACAAGCCTTACATGTCTCTATTCTATGGCCAGGTCTGCTACAACTGCTCAGGTGGCACCTGTTCCTTCCGAGCCTAGTTATGGGCAGTCTGTCCTGCCATCGTGTTACGGATCAACTCCTGCAGTCTTTCCATTAGGGAGGATGCAACATCTTCACTAATTATTGCTTTCATTTCCTTCTCATTAACTTGGGTCATAGGTGGATTCGAAGCCGTCGAGACAGTCTGGCTATCTTGCACCCTTGGAGGCGGAGGATCCTGAACTCGTGGATGTTGAACTTGGGGGTCCTGAACCCCTCATCTAACAGTCTTTCTTGCTCTAAGTTTAGGTGCCATGTCCTGTCATGAACTCATAAATTAGCTTTCTACCTCTGGGTCTTTCTCAGAAAACATGCTACTGAAACATTACATCACTAATCTCATATATGTACCGAAAACTTTTATTAGTAGGACATACCTAGCGATGACGAGGAATCTGTTACTAGGCCACAAGGACTAATTAGACTTATGTAGTAAGTTAGTCTTCAGAACCCAAAACATGGGCTCTAATACCAATTGTAACGACCCGACCTCCTAGGACTCAAGTTAGGTCGTTATTAAACACATGCATGCATGGAACTTAAAACGACATCCTTTTATAGTGAAATAAATGAGGTAAATTCAAAAGACCATCATTAAATTCAAATATGTTAAAAAAAAAAAAAAAGAACCGACGATAGGGTACCCATAAATCATAAATGATAATAAATAGGTCTTAAAACATATCTGAATACTAAGTTTCAAACATGAAAACTGAAAGTTGAAAAAAAACATGAAAAAAAATCTAAATATCATGAGCGGAAGCATTAAAATTGGTCCCAGTGGCTCGATCACGGATTCTGCATGTCAATCGTCGATGCATCTATACCTTTACCTGAAACAACACATGAGAAAGGATGAGTATAAAATACTTAGTAAGTAACCCCACTACTGGGGTCAGGCTAGGCATCTATGTCCTCTAGATGCCTACCTCTGGTAGAAACATATAAACTTCTCTAGTCCTCATGGGACGCATACATGTTGGGATTGGTGTCCTAATTCTCTTGGAGTCTCGTTGTTTTGTAAAGATACACATTGTTCAATGAATAAAATAAATGTTATTTAATTTTGATATTTACTCATATCCAATAAACAAAGCTCCTTGGTTATCTTATGTGAACTTAAGCATGTATATATGATATACAAGTGGATCATGCCTTAAGTGATAACCTAAATAGGTTTGTAGTACAAGGATTAAGGTGGGATACTTGATCCTGGTGACACTATGGATATGGCTTGGTTTGTAGAGGTTTCCAAGTGCTGTAAACTACTACAGATGGTAAATCCTGACCATTCATGTAAAGACGTGGAACGGGGGTGTCTTATACAAAGAGTTTGTATAAGACCTGAACCACGAGATGACTAGACTCTGTATATAACGCCATTGATACTAGAGACTTGCATCTCACCTAAAGGACCATAGGTGACACGACCTCAATCCTGAGTGTTTTGAGAACTCTTGCCTTTAAGGGCGGTCCTTTGATTAGTATGTGTGAGAGTGGCCAGATTATCAACTCAACATGCCTACTTTTTGGGGACTTGTTTGATCTGGGAGCTGGGAACTCAATCCACAAGATGGAATTCACTTCTTTCCAAAAGCAGGGATAAGGAGAGAGATTGCTCCCTTAAGGGCTTATTTCGGGGCTTGAACATAATGACCACAACTTCTCTTTGGAAGAGAAGACTCAGTCATAGTAGGACTATGACTTATGTTCATTATAGAGATTAGTGGTACTTAAGGAGACAGATGTAACTACAAGGGCATAACGGTTATTGGCCAACTGTACTTACGGGCGATCTGTGAAGGGTTGTCACACTGCTGATTGGTTAAGATGGACACATAATATATCTGTGGTAAGGTGAGTTCAGTTGTCGGTCTTTAGTGGAGTCCTTGGTAGTTAACGGATGGTGGATCCTATGACTAAAAAGTTTAGTAAGTTATTCACATACCGTTGGAGCTTCGAGCTACAGGTCCATGAGGTTCTCTTGGTACCTCAATGGATTCAGTTGAGGAACAGTTCTTGGTGTTAATTTGAAATGTTCAAATTGACAAGAGGTATTTTGATTATATATGATATAATCAGTTTGATGTATGAGATACATCTAGTGGAGGATTGATGTAAATGAGATTTACATTAAGTACCATGGAATAGAAAAAGAACTATGATTTATATGTTTCATGAGATGAAATATTAAAACTATAGGTTATAAATATAGTATGATAAGTTGGTTATCATTTATGTTTATAATAATATTAATTATTGGATAATTAATTCTTTTTCTTTTAAATAACCAAAGTAGTGGGTAGTTATTGAATCATGGTAACTGTGAGTTTAAAAGGAAAATGGTTTTCCTATTTTAAAAAAGAGTTTATACAAAAGATTTGAAAAGGTTTTGAGTTTTCTCTCCGCGCAAAAGAAACTCACGAGGTTGTCAAGTAAATTCAGATTTATTAAACGACAGCTGGACGAGCTGAACGATCATGCGAGAAGAGCTAAATGATCATGCAGTATTTACTAAACGATCGCTGGCTGAAGGTAAACGATCGTGTAGAGTCTATAGACGACAGACCGAGCTAAACGATGAGCTAAACGATCACATAGCTTTTGCTAGACGATCGGTTAGCTTTTGCTAGCGTTATCTAAACGATTGGGTATCGACCTATACGATAGGTATCTGCCATCTCCCACTTGCCCAGTCATGTACGCGATCGTTGTTTCCTCCGTTCGTCTGCCTCATACCAAGTCCGAACAGAGCCCACCCTCTGGATTCTCACATCGAGAATACCAAGGTCACCTTGTGGTGGTGTCAAACTCAACTCGACACCGTCGAGGTTTTCTGGAGGCCGTTCGTAGTGCTATGGAGGCCGTTCGTATTGTTGAGGAGTTCATGGCTGCGGCGATCGTTGAGGATGAGTGCAAAGAGTTCGCGTCGAGGAGATCGTTGAGGACGAGCATGAAGTGTTCGTGTTGTGTTCGTTGCGGCATTGTGGTCGTGTAGATCAGGCGTTTGAGGTTGCTGTTGTTTGAGCGTTCGTGCGCAACAGAGCGTGGAGATGCTTCTGCCATCATGCGTAGAGTTTGATCTCTTTATGCATATGTACTGTTCATGCTGTAATCTCTGTTAATTGCATAACTGTTTGTTTGAAGTCGATTGTAAATGCATTGTTTATTCATGATTGTAATTTGGAATTATCGTTCTTCAGCTGCTCATGGAAATATCGAGTCCGATTTCCTTAAATTGGTATCAGAGCAAGGTTCTTTGATATTCCAAATTACAGATCTGAATTGAACGCATTTCTCTATCGCGGTGGGTTTCTACATTTGTAGTTAACTGATTTCTGCATTTGTGGATGATTTGATGAATGTTTCGGGTTTGAATTGCCTTTTTAGTTAAAGCTTTAAGTATTACAAAGTGTTAATTGTAAGGGCCCTTGTGTTTTTAGGTGAAATTAACTTTGCAATCGAGTCTGTAATTCATAAAGTTCGAGTTCGTCGAGTCGCTCGTGATGAAGCTTCAACGCATGGCGATGCAGTCTCAATGAAGAAGAAGAAGACCAAGCGTTGGTCGGATCGTGTAGCCTCAAGTAAACGATCGTTGGGATTTAACTAAGCAATCGTTTAGATATTTTTTTTAGACGATCGTGTAGTATTTTCTAATCGATCGTTTAGCTAATGCTAGATGGGGTAAGTCGTTTACCATATCGCATAGCATTGGTTGCTTGATCGCGTAGGCATTGGAGGTAGATGATCATAGTGGGAGCATGCGATGCTCGTCGTTTAGAAGAAGGCGCGCGCTAGACGATCGTGTAGTTAGCAAGCTTCATCGCTTTGTTACTATCTATGCGATCGCACATATGCGATACAGAGACACTAGCTAAGCGATCGCTTAGGCGATGGTGCTTCGTGGTATCATAGTCGCTTAGGCAATCGCGGAAGATGGCCGTTTTGCGGAGCGCACTAAGCAATCGTGTACTTCAGGCTTCATCGCTTAGTAAAGGTACACAATCGTGTAGTAATAACTAAACGATCATTTGGATTTTTCTAGACGATCGTATAGTAAATGCTAAATGATCGTTTAGCTCTGGAGCGTTGGTAAGCGATAGAACAAAGTGTTTGTTTTATCATGTAGATGATCGCAGAGTGCTTAGTACACGATGGTAGGAGAAGCGATGCTTTGCCGAGCGGTTCAAGACCCGGTTCGCCTGTTTGAATCGGAGACTCCTTGTCTTTGTAATAGTTAGCTTTCCTTTTTGTGTTTTAAGGCAATTTTACCCAGTTCATCAACTCTTATTGCTTATACATGTGATGTATGGTACTTATATGCCAAAGTGTTTGCCATATAGTTAAAAACCCACCTTAGGTTGTGCAATTATTCATGAATCATGTATTATAAATGTTATAATCTTGCATGAAGAAATTACTTGAAAGCATGCGTATGCATCATGAAATATAAGAGTTATAATTTGCATGCATTGAGCATTATCATGCATCTTCCTTTTATTATAATTGTTATAGTCTAAGGGTGAATGAAAGCATGTTTTGCTTGTTTCATTACTGTTTTGTATACGTGTTATATAAAAGAAGTAGCAATGAATGGCATTGAGCATGACACTTAGGCTATTTATAATCGTTATGAATGCCTTGCATGTGTTAGCTTAGCATTGTGGTTGTTTCCGTTTATAAGTGTTATAAAGGAAATTAGACCTAAAATCAAAAATTCAAAGTTGCATGCAGACTTAGGGTGAACTCAAGTTTTTACAAAGGGATTTTAAAATTGAATTGATATAGACCTATGTTCAAGTGGTTCTAAAGAGTTTAGTAACCTAGATTAATCTTTTAAAATCGGTTTAATAGGATTAAATTGGTTGGAATAAAAGATTAAATTTGTTGTAAACCTATCTATAAGGGACCTTTTGTCTAAGGCAAGTTTTAGCTAGGCTGGGGTTCTTAAGTTAACGGAAACGTAACACCCCTACCTGGGAACCTACCTAGAAAGGTGAATTAGATAGATTTTCAACAAGCATGCGACGATTTGGTCAAAGATTCTGTTAAAGAGTCTAATGGATGATGATTAAAAGTTGTTCAACTATCCAAATTAAAAGTTACTCTTGGGAAAACCTAAAAGTCGCTTAGTTAAAATCCTTAGCAGTGTTTTTTCTAAGTATGCTAAACCCTAGGTTATAAAATACTCAGTGGGAGGAAGAGGTGTATCTGATATGTCTATGATTCCACTCACGTTTCTCCCTGTATGTTCACACCGTGAGATTCATGCTTGGTCTCGAGATGCCCAGGATGCATCCTCCTTCAGATGATGTTTGCATGAGTCAATATCAAGGTGAATGGAGAGAGTATTTATAGTAAGTGGGTGAAGGGTGTGTGTCAACATGTCCTATGGTCTCTGTCATTGGTTCACACCGTGAGATCATTCTGTACGCCCTCTGTCTCCTTAAATACCACTGATCCCTCTAATGAACATAAGTCATAGTCTTACTATAACTGAGTCTTCTCTTCCAAAGAGAAGTTGTAGTCACTATGTTCAAGCCCCGAAATTAGCCCTTAAGGGATCAATCTCTCTGCTTATCCCTGCTTAGAGAAAGAAGTGAATTCCATCTTGTGGATTGAGTTCTCAGCTCCCAGACTAGACAAGTCCCCAAAAAGGTTGGCATGTTGAGTTGGCAATTTGGCCACTTTCACCCATACTAATCAAATGACCGCCCTCAAAGGCAAGAGTTCCCAAAACACTCAAGATTGAGGTCGTGTCACCTATGGTCATGTAGGTGAGATGCAAGTCTCTAGTATCAACGACGTTATATACAGAGTCTAGTCATCTCGTGGTCTAGGTCTTATACAAACACTTTGTATAGGACACCTCTGCTCCACGTCTCCACATAAATGGTCAGGATTAACATTTGTAGTAGTTTACAACACTTGTAAACCTCTACAAAGGGGGTCGTATCCATAGTGTTACCAGGATCAGATATCCCACCTTAATCCTTATACTACAGACCTATTTAGGTTATCACTTAAGGCATGATCCACTTGTATATCACATATACATGCTTAAGTTCACATAAGATAACCAAGGAGTTTTGTTTATTGGATATGAGTAAATGCCACAATTAAATAACATTTATTGTATTCATTGAACAATGTGTATCTTTACAAAACAACGAGACTCCAGGAGAATTAGGACACCAATCCCAACAATCTCCCACTTGTCCTAATGACTCGGGAGATTCATGTATAATACAATATAAAAACGTACCATATACAATAAACTAGGGCATACCCTAGTATCATCTTCCACTTGCCCTAGACAAGATGCCGCATGTCCCGCAGACCCAGAATCTCTAGGTGACCCTCAAACACGTTAGCCGTGAGGGCCTTTGTAAAGGGATCAACAACGTTGTATCCCATAAGGATCAGATCCTTATCTCTATATACAAGCATGTAGTTCCTCATTCTCCGAAGATACTTGAGGATCATCTTGACCGTCGTCCAGTGATCAAATCCTGAATTAGACTGATTCAACTGACAATCCCTACTGCATAACAAATTTCGGGTCTAGTACACGAAATTGCATACATCAAGCTTCCTACCGCAGAAGCATAGGGAATCCGTCTCATCTCCTCAACCTCTTGAGGTGTCTTAGGACATTGATCCTTAGACAGAACGATTACATGCCTGAAGGGTAACAAACCTCTCTTGGAATCCTGCATCCTGTACCTGATCAACATTTGATCAATATACGATGTCTGAGACAGGGCTAACCGTGTGTTCTTGTGATCCTGAATAATCTGGATCCTGAGAACATACTGTGCCTCACCCAAATCTTTCATTTGAAACTGACCAGCTAGCCAACTTTAAATGTCAGTCAGATACCCTACATCATTCCAAATGAGTAGGATATCATCAACATATAGTACCAGGAAAGCTACTAAGTTGTTGATGATCTTCTTGTAAACACAAGACTTATCAACATTCTGATCAATGCTAAATGACTTGACAACAGTGTCAAATCTGATGTTCCAAGATCTAGATGTTTGTTTCAGCCCATAAATGAACCTATTAAGCTTACAAACTCTTTGCTCTTGATCTGGAACTACAAACCCCTCTGGTTGAGTCATATAGATGGTCTCCTCAAGATTACCATTAAGAAAGGCAGTCTTGACGTCCATTTTCCATATTTCATAATCATAAAACGTGGCTATGGATAGGAGAAGCCTGATAGACTTCAGCATGACAATAGGTGAGAAAGTTTCCTCATAGTCAACTCCCTCAACCTGGGTATAACCCTTTGCCACGAGTCTAGCCTTAAAGGTTTGCACCTTTCCATCTACACCTCTCTTTCCCTTAAAGATCCACTTACACCCAATAGGTCTTATCCTATAAGGTGGATCAACAAGCTCCCATACTTTATTGAAGTACATAGACTCCATTTCCTGGTTCATGGCCTTAACCCATTCATCTTTGTCAAAATCCTCCATTGTTTTCTTAAAAGATAATGGATCCTCGACTCCATCATTCGTAATGACGTTTTGGGCTTCAGTCAAACCCATGTAGCGATTTGGTGGGTTCATAACCCTCTCATTACGTCGAGGAAGTCTCAACTCTTGAGCTAGTTGACTAGACGTCCCGACCTCAACAACTCTTGTTGATCTGTCGGCCTGTTCAACAACTCTTATTGAACCCTCAGTAGTCTCAGTCTCACTTGAGATCTCACGTAAAACGAACTTACTTTGTGGCTTATGATCTCTCATGTGATCTTCTTCCAAGAAGATAGCATTAGTGGAAACAAACACTTTGTTCTCACTTGGATCATAGAAGTATCCTCCTCTCGTTTCCTTAGAGTAGCCCATAAAGAGGCAAACCTTCGAACGCGATTCCAACTTCTTTGGGTTAGTCGCTAGCACATGTGTCGGACAGTCCCAAATCCTGAAGTGGCCTAAACTACCTTTACGGCCTCTCCATAGCTCAAAAGATGTTTCAGAAACACTTTTCGAGGGAACGTTGTTCAGGATATAACATGCAGCCTGCACTACATAACCTCAAAACGAATCTGGAAGATGAGCATAACTCATCATAGACCGAACCATGTCCAACAAGGTCCTGTTTCTCCTTTCAGATACACCATTCTGCTGAGGTGTACCCAAGGCTGAGAGTTGGGACGCAATCCCATATTCTATCATATAGTTCTAGGAGGTCCATATACTCTCTACCACGATCAAATCGTAGTGTTTTTATCTTCTTGCCTAACAAGTTTTCAACTTCAACCTTATACTCCTTGAACTTGCCAAGGGCTTCAGACTTACGTTGCATTAGGAAGAGATACCCAAACCTTGAATAATCATCTATGAAAGAGATGAAATATGCATACCCACCTCGAGCTTTAACATTCATCGGACCACATAGGTCTGAATGTTCAAGCTCCAAGGCTTCTTTGGCTCTGTAACCTTTTCCAGTAAAAGGTCATTTGTTCATCTTACCTTTGAGGCATGATTCACAATCGGCAAGGAGTTTTCTTCTAAACTCTTTAGAAGTCCACTTTTCACCAACTTCTCAATCCTATTGAGGTTGATGTGACCTAACCTTAGATGCAAAAGATGAGCGTTTTCTTTTGAAGAAACCTTTGGTCTTTTAGCTGTTGTTGCCATACTGAATATTTCAGTGTTAAACAAGGCTTTGATGACTAATGACCTTAGTACATATAAGTTATTTTCCATTGAACCATAACCAATCTCCATTCCATTCTTGAAAATAAACACTTTATTCTCAGAAAAGGAGATGGAATAGCCTTGTTCAATGAGACAAGAAACCGAGATTAAGTTCCTCTTAATATGAGAAACTACAAAAATATTATCCAGTAACAGATAACGTTTCTTGTCAACAAATAACTTCAGTCTGCCTACAGCAACAGCTGAAACAACCTTACCATTACCGACTCGAAGAGTCATCTCTCCCTGTAGCAATGTTTGCCAGGAGCTGAATCCTTGGTAAGAGGAACTGACATGATTGGTAGCACCTGAATCAAAGATCCAGGCAGAATCATCATTCTCTACCAGACATGTCTCCAAGACCAATAAATCATATTTACTGTCTTGTCTCCTCTTTTGGAGAGTAGTGGAATGGAGGTCGCTTGCCAGAAATTCGTTTCACACGATTCTTTCCACTGTAATAAATCGGTCATTTTTAAAAGCTTTAAATGGAAATACTAACGAGTTGCTGAAAAGAAAAACACATTGACCTACGTTAGGTTTTAAGCAAATACCCGTTGTAAAACAAAACAACATCCAATAAGGTTTTAGCAAAACTAACATGAACCCCGTGTGACATCTAGTTTCGCAATAACGCTTCAAAGGTTTATGACAAAAGCCGCCTAAGGGAGGTCAGTTATCCTTCCTCTGAATTGAGAAGTTCTCAACCAGTCATTAATACCAGAATAACTCCTGTTCCTATAACAACTAGCCATCATTTGATTTGGCCAAGAGATCATTAACTTACTTAACAATCTCCCGTAAGCATGACCCGCCATTTTAAGCCCTAGAGGTCCGTCCCAAAAGGCCAATCCTAAGGGAAAAATCCAATTGGGGCAAAACCTAAAGCGACCCTATCCATTTCTGGAGTTCACCTTGATATTGACCAATTGCACAAAACCCTTCCTAAGAGGGCCGCTACTAGGGCGACACAAGGGCGTACAGAATGGTCTCATGGTGTGAACCAATGACAGAGACCATAGGACGTGTTGACACACACCCTTCACCCACTTACTATAAATACCCTCTCCTTCATCTTGATATTGACTCATGTAAACACCATCCTAAGGGTGAACATACAGAGAGAAACATGAGTGGAATCATAGACATATCTGATATGCCTCCTCCTCCCACTGAGTATTTTATAACCTAAGGTTTAGTTTACTTAGAAAAAACACAGCTAAGGATTTTAACCAAGTGACTTTTAGGTTTTCCCAAGAGTAACTTTTACCTTGGATAGTTGAACAATTTTTGATCATCATCCATTAAACTCTTTAATGGAGTCTTTGACCAAATTGTCGCATGCTTGTTGAAAATCTATCTAATTCACCTTTCCAGATAGGTTTCCAGGTAGGGGTGTTACGTTTCCGTCAACTTAAGAACTCCAGCCTAGCCAGAACCTGCCTTAGACAAAAGGTCCCTTATAGATAGGTTTACAATAAATTTAATCTTTTATTCAACCAATTTAATCTTATAAAACCGATTTTAAAAGATTAATCTAGGTTACTAAACTCTTTAGAACCACTTGAACTTAGGTCTATCTCAATGCAATTTTAAAACCCTTTTAAAACTTGAGTTCACCCTAAGTCCGCATGCAACTCTGAATTATTGATTTTAGGTCTAATTTCCTTTATAACACTTATAAACAGAAACAACCACCACAATGCGAAGCGAACACATGCAAGACATTCATAATGATTATAAACGGCCTAAATGTCATGCTCAATGCATTGTCCATTCATTGCTACTTCTTTTATATAACACTTATACAAAACAACAATGAAACAAGCAAAACATGCTTCCATTCACCCTTAGACTATAACAATTATAATAAAAGGATGATGCATGATAATGCTCACTGCATGCAAAATACAACTCTTATATTTCATGATGCATGCGCATGCTTTCAAGTAATTTCTTCATGCTCGATTATAACATTTATAATACATGGTGCATGAATAATTGCACAACCTAAGGTGGCTTTTTAACTATATGACAAATACTTTGACATATAAGCACCATACATCACATGTAGAAGCAATAAAAGATGATGAACCGGGTGAAATTGCCTTAGAAACACAAAAGAGAAGCTAACTATTATAAAGACAAGGAGTCTCTGGTTCAAACAGGCGAACCGGGTCTTGAACCGCTCGCAAAGCATCTCTTCTCCAACCGTTGTGTACCAAACACCCCGCGATCGTCTACACAATAAAACAAACACTTCGTTCTATCGCTTACCAGTGCTCCAAAGTTAAACGATCGTTTAACATTACTACACGATCGTCTAGACAAATCTAAACGATCGTTGAACTTTTACTAACGATCGTGTACCTTTACTAGGCGATGAAGCCTGAAGTACACGATTGCTTAGCGCGCCCTGCACGACGCTTGCCTTTCGCGATCGTCTAAGCGACTACGACGCCGCAAAACACCATCGCCTAAACGATCGCATAGCTAACGTGTCCGTATAGCATACACACAATCGCATAGGTAGTAACTAAGCGATGAAGCTTGCTAACTACGTGATCGTCTAATGCGTGCCTTCTACTAAACGATGAGCATCGCATGCTCCCACTATGATCGCCTACCTCCAGCGCCTACTCGATTGCGCAACCAACGCTACATGATATGGTAAACGATTTATCCTATCGCTTAGCATTAAACTATCAATTAGAAAATACTACACGATCGTCTAGAACGAAAAAGCTGAACGATCGCTTAGTAAAATCCCTACGATCGTTTACCTGAGACTACACGATCCGACCAACGCTCGGTCTTCTTCTTCGTTGAGAACTGCGTCGCTATGCACCATAGTTTCATCATGAATGACTGGATGAACTCGAACTTTTCAAATTATAGACTCGATTACAAAGTTAATTTTCCCAAAAAACTCAGGGGCCATTACAATTAACACTTTATAATACCGAAAGCATTAACAAAAAAAGGCAGATTAAACTCGAAGCGTTCATCAATCCTCCACTAGATGTATTTTATACATCATACCGATTATATCATATATAATCAAAATACCTCTTGTCAATTTGAACATTTCAAATTAACACCAAGAACTGATCCTCAACAGAATCCAAGTTACCAAAGGGGCCTCATAGACTCGTAGATTCGAAGCTCAACAGTACGTGAATAACTGATTAAACTCTTTAGTCACGGGATCCACCATCTGCCAACTACCATACACTCCACTAAAAACCGACAGCTGAACTCTCCTCACTATAGATATATTATGTGTCCATCTTAACCAATTAGTAGTGCGACAATCTTTCACAGATCGCTCGAAAGTACAGCTGGGCCAATAATCGTTATGCCCCTGTAGTTACATCTGTCTCCTTAAATACCACTGATCTCTCTAATGAACATAAGTCATAGTCCTACTATGACTGAGTCTTCTCTTCCAAAGAGAAGTTGTGGCCACTATGTTCAAGCCCCGGAATAAGCCCTTAAGGGAATAATCTTTCTACTTATCCCTGCTTCGAGAAAGAAGTGAATTCCATATTGTGAATTGAGTTCCTTGCTCCCAGATCAGACAAGTCCCAAAAAGGTAGACATGTTGAGATTGCAATCTGGTTACTCTCACCCATACTAATCAAAGGACCGCCCTTAAAGACAGAAGTTCACAAAACACTCAGGATTGAGGTCGTGTCACCTATGGTCGTTTAGGTGAGATGCAAGTCTCTAGTATCAACGACGTTATATATAGAGTCTAGTCATCTCGTGGTCTAGATCTTATACAAACTCTTTGTATAGGACACCCCCGCTCCACGTCTTCACACGAATGGTCAGGATCAACCATCTGTAGTAGTTTACAACACTTGCAAACCCCTACAAAGCGGATCATATCCGTAGTGTCACCAGAATCAGGTATCTCACCTTAATCCTTATACTACAGGCCGATTTAGGTTATCACTTAAGGTTGATCAACATGTATATCACATATACATGCTTAAGTTCACATAAGATAACAAAGGAGTTTTGTTTATTGGATATGAGTAAATGCCAGAATTAAATAACACTTATTTTATTCATTGAACAATGTGTATCTTTACAAAACAACGAGACTCCGAGAGAATTAGGACATCAATCCCAACATCTAAGCAATTCAATAATAATGGTTAGAACCTCAAACAAATTCCAGCAACTACATTTTAATTCAATCCTTCCAAGGCTTAATATACTTACCAAAATGTTGCTGGGTCCAAAATTAGTTTCAAACTCAAATCTATTTGCGAACCCAACTTAATCCTGGGCAATGCTTACAACACAGTTCAACCTTAAAATTCCCCCAATGCTTGAATCTATGGCCCAAACATAATGGGTGTTAACAGTTTTAGGCAAAACCAACTAAGTAACCAAAATCTTCAAGAAAATTCTAAAAGAATCATATCTTACCCAAAACTTCATCGCAAGCCAAAATCCGACGAACCGTGGCAAAGGAAGGCAATGACCAGCGGCTGGGCTCGGGCGGCAGAGAATTCGACGGTAGCTGGGCTCAAACAGTGCTGGAAGAGGAAGTGGCGGCTGAAGCTATCGACAACAGCCGACTTGTGCAGATCTAATGCAAGTGAGGTGTGGCGCAGCAGCGGAGGCTAGGTCACGAACGGTGACTGGCTTCACGTGGGTGTTGGCAGCGTGACCGGTGCTTCGTCCGACTTGACACTACATGAATGATTGCTAGAGAAGGCAATCGGCTCGGAGGTAGAACGACTAGAGATGAGCGGCAAAACAGCAGAGGTCCAATGACTAGGGTTGGGGTTTTTGCGTGAAATCGAAAACTGAGGGGGGGTCTGGCACGTGTGAACCCGCGACGGACAACAAGGGCAAGGAAGAAGGAAATTTTCGTGGGGAGGGGTCTCAGGCGGCGCAATGGGGAAAGGAAGGGGAAGGGAAAGAAAAAGAGGAA